>NC_057862.1:555280681-555488181 GCF_019393635.1 Dromiciops gliroides
AATATACAACACTGCCAAAGATTTAGTTCAGGATTCAATAATTTCTTAGTATCTGAAGCCAAGGAATTGCAAATTTTACATATGACCACAAGGTGTCAGACTTTGTGGACTAGTTAAAGAATTATCAGATTTCTGAGCTTTAAGATCCTAGTAGGAGAAAATTAAATCTCAGAGAGGTGAGGTCCTTTACCAGGCCTATCAAGGCCAAATTAGTGGCAGATTTGGGACTATTCATATCTGCCGAATCTGCATCCAGGACCATTTCCATTCATTTGACTCCAGATTTATTTTCCTGCTCAAGGAGGAAGGACAGGAAATGATAAAGGGAGGGAGATTATCCAGCAATATTTCCCTCAACTCTGAAAACTGGTGTAGCCCAGAAAATAGAAAAGGAAAGTAAATTGGTTGTCTTGGCTATCCAGAGAGTATTAATTAGACTTAGCTATCTGCCAGGTAAGTGCTAAAAGCACTCATGGTAATTAGCAGGGCTATTCCTATTTCAAAGGGCACCAATAACTTAATAGGCCTTATAGACCTCATAGTTTTATATTTTCTGTTCCTCAGGAGATCCTCTTAAGCTGCAGCAGTTGAGATATTAAGACTGTTTAACTCTTAGAAATAGTAACTAATATTTATCACCTTAAAGTGATAAATCTTATATGATTCTGACAATTGTGAGCTGTAGGGATTATATGAATGCATTTTTCTATTTTTATATACAAGGACAGGTCTTGGAGAAGTTAAATCACTTTTCTGTTGTCATACAGCTAATGTGTTAGAGGTAGGATTTAAACTCATCTTCCTGATTTTAAGCAAAGTGCACTTTCAATTATATGATGTTTCTTCTCAGTATCTGTCCCTGGATCACATTTGGAGTTACAGAGTTCTTTAGTTATCCCAAATTGCTCCTCACTGCTCTCTGACAGCAAGGTGGCCAAGCAGATAGAGCACTGGGTCTGGTGTCAGAAAGTTATGAGTTCAGATTTAGCCTCAGACACATACTAGCTGTGTGATCCTGAGAGAGTCATTGAACCCCTGCCTTAGTTTTCTCAACTGTAAAATGTGGGTAATAATATTACCTAATTCCCAGGGTTGTTGTGAGAATTAAATAAGAAAATATTTGTAAAGTGCTTCACAGAGTGGTTGACACACAGGAGATACTTAATAAATGCTTGGAGGAGGAGGGGGGTGCGTGTTTGTTTTATATCCAACATCCCGCTGATTCACTCCTACTCTTGGACTGCTGCATAGTGCTGAAGGAAGTCACACAACTCTCTTGACTAGGTTCACTGCAAATGTGTTTAATCTCAATTGGATCCGCCTTGTGGCAAAGCAGTCTTTTTACCTTTCCCTAATGATTCTTTTTCATATTTTCCTCAATGGCTTTTCCATACTTTCTCTTTTCTCTGTAAACCTCCCCAACTGGACTCCTTCATATTCCTGCTCAGTAGAGGATCTCCTTATACTTACTAAGAAAGGGATAATTTGTTGTTAGTTCCACCCTCATCCATTCTACATCTCAAAACCCTTGTCATCTTCATTTTTTCCTTCTTTATTGTAGTCTCTAACAAAGGAGTAGCCATACTCTTGGCCAACTCCCAACTCCACTGATTATATCCTTGACACGATAAAATAACATATGAAAAGACCTATGTAAATCATAAAACACCATATAAATGTTAGCAATCTCACCCTCTTTGGCGTTTTATGGTATACTATCCCTATAATCAGCCCCCTCCTGATATTTAGACTCTCCCCATTAATTTACTCTTTCCCTGTTATCCACCTACCTACACATAGATACACATACACCAGCATACCACACACAAACACACCACACATGCACACACATAAATACACCTCATATATACACAAATATCACACACACACACACACACACACACACACCCCTAGGTCTCCGCCTTCCTTAAAAAAAAACACCTTCATTTACCTCTGACATTCCTTAAATATAAAAATCTTCCCTTCCCCCTCCATAACTGAAACTCCTGAATAAAACTGTCTACTCTTGTTGACTCCATTTTCTTTCCTCTAACTCCTTAGCCCTTTACAATTTGGCTTCACAAGTCAACTATATCTCTATAGCAACTTATCTCTCCAAAATTTACAATGATATAGTAATGAAAAACAATGCCTCTTTTTGTACTTGACATCTCTGTAACACTTAATGCACTTTCCCACCTTCTCTTCCTGGCTATTCTCTCTTCATTCAAATTTTATCACCCTTTTCCTCTTAATTCTTCTACCTATTTCATCAGTCTTTCTCAGTCTTCTTCAATGACCTGCCTCTAACTGTGTATATACCAAGGCTCTATCTTATGATCTTTCTTCTCTCTCTACAACCTGAAGGTAATCTCAACCTCTCCTTAAATTGATTAACATTTCTATACAACTGACTCCCAGATGTATATTTCCAGCCTGATTCCTTCTGGTCCAAGGTCCTGTGTTCCATTACACCAACTTCCTATTATACACTCCCCACTGAATACTCCTTAAGTGTCTCAAACTTAACATGCCCCACACAGAACTTTCTACATTTTCCCCCAAACCCACATCTCCCCTAAACTTCCCTAATTTTGTTGAAGGAGCCACAATCTTTCCAGTTACCAAGGATTTCAAACATGGTGTTCTGCTTGTGTGGGGTATTTTTATGTGGTGTGTTGGTGTGTGTACATGTGTGTATAAGTAGGTAGGTATCTATTAGCCTCATATACAATCAATTCCCAAGTCTTGTAAATTCTACCTTGATGACATATATTCTCTTTCTCATATCTGTCCTTTTCTCAGAATTCACACAGCTATAAATCTAGTTCAGGATTTCATCATCTCTCTCTTTCTCTTGGCCATTGGAATAACCTCCTAAGTGGTTTCAGTGCCTCCAGTGCATAATGTCTTGGATGTCATATTGCATGACTTTCAGAGGAGGATCACTAAATAACATGGCTCCTAACTCCCCACTGAAGGAGTAAGTTTCTGCACAGTAAGCCTCTTCTTCATAACATTCACAAAGATCATGAATTTGTCACATTCCTTCCCCTTAGCCCTTCATGGCATTAGAACTAGAATCAGAAATTAGGCTCAACATTTCCAAAAGCTGTTAGCCCCCTTCTAGATAATAAAGTAGGCCATCATTTCCAGAATTTATCATATGATATGTTTTTCCTAATCCTTTCTTGAGGTTCCCAGTACACAGTAGTCAGCTAATAAATGCTTGTTGAATGGTTAATTAATTAAATGCATCCTATCAAATGTAGAAGTTAGAAAGAGCCAAAGGGAAATAACCTGAAGGAAAACAACAACAACAACAATTTCACAATTAGGAGGAGAGAAGATAGGAGAAATATCTGAGTACATGAAATATTTATATTCGCTTGAAATCTAAATAATACATGACATCAATTATTGTGATATGTTGATTTATCATGGACCGCCATATCATTACGCCAATAATAGAGACAGAGCTTCATGATTTGAATTGGATTATACCTACAGGCCCTAATGGATAGAGGACCTTGAATTTTGAAATCTGGATCTATTAGGAAATGGCATAAGCATGACCTAGGTTTATCTTTCCTTTTTTAAGAGAATAATGAAGGGGTAGCTTGGTGGCACAGTGGATAGATCACCAGTCCTCGATGCAGGAGGACCTGAGTTCAAATCTGGCCTCAGACACTTGATACTTACTAACTGTGTGACCCTGGGAAAGTCACTTAACCCTCATTGCCCTGCAAAACAAAACAAAACAAAACAAAAAAAACAACCCATGTCCATGGTTCAGGGAATGTCTCAGTGTCATCTCATCTAAACTGTCCTTCCTTACTATTGTACTCCCTATTTTCTACAGTGATTCCAACACTATTATTTAATATCTATAAGTATCCCCTATGATTATCTTCTTATAAGTTAATTTGTATCAAAATAGATATAGGATCATACATTACCTCTTCCAGTAACACTTCTGGACACTCATATTAAGGGATCCCTCCATCTAAAGCATCTTTTCTGGGTTTCTCAATAGCACAAAAACCATGAAATATCAAAGGCAATAATATTTACAAAGTGCTTAGCCTGGCAAATAATAGGCACTATATAAATGCTTATTCCCTTTCCTTTCCCTACCTTGTTCCATTAAGTGACAAACTTACTTTCCTGTCTGGAAACCTATCCATTCTTGGAGGAGGACTGTTATTTACCCAGCTGATAATCATTGAAATATGGAAATAATTATTGCTGCATTCTTTCTTATGCTGTCTTTTTTCACACTTAGTTCTAGATCACTGACTTCTCTAATATTTGTCAAATTTGCTCTTACCGACTGGCACAGGATATGGCTTAATTTTTCTGCAATAGCCTCTTTTGTGATTTCTAAAAGGTTAATTCATTACTAGGCAGAAAATGTGAAATTGAACAAAGATATTGGTCTTCATATTAAGCAAACTAAGCCATAGTCTAGTCAGGAAGGGGCTGTAACCAATTTTATAACTATGTGTTGTGGAACCCAGTGGATTCTTCTTCTCACGTGCCTTCTCTCATTTATCCTGACAACATCTCTGTGGAGTAAGTAACCTAAACATTATTGTTTACTTATCAGAGATAAGGAAACTGAGACCTGGAAAAGTTAAATGACTTGCCCAAATTAATTATCAAGTACGTAAGAAGATCATAGTTTCATAGTTGGAAGGGAACCTAGATGTCTTCCAAACAAACTTCTCATTTAATAGATTAGGAAATTTAGGCTTAAGGAGGTGATTTTCCTCAGGACAGAGATGCAGGATGTGTGCCAGAGTCATGACTAGAACTTTGGTCCTCTGAAATTTTTATCCAGAACACTATAACATGTTGACTCCTCTTATTAGCAAGGGCAAATATCTATCTATCTATCTATCTATCTATCTATCTATCTATCTATCTATCTATCTATCTATCTATCTATCTATCTTTCTATCTAATAGATAGAGATATATAAACATATATGTGTGTATGTATTTATGTATATGTGTGTATATGTGTATGTATGTATTATACATATATATGTATGTGTGTTTGTATGTATATACATATATTTGGCTGCATTCGATATACATATATATCACTAATGTAATTTAACATTAGGGTGACAAATAAGGTTTGATTCTCAAGTGGTGGCTAAGCCAGGACAAAAGAATTCCCAAGTATTGTGATAGAAGAGACTTATGTAACCATTTAGAATATGGAATATAGTTACTTTTGAGGATAAAGATGATTGATTATATACTCAAGTAGTAGTGAATCTTCTTTTCACATCCTTTAAAGAAAGAAGGAGGAGGAGGATAATGAGAACAAGAACAAGGAGAACAAGAAAAACAAGAAGGAGAAGAAGGGGAAGGAGAAAGAGGAGAAGAAGGAGGAGGAGGAGGAGGAGGAAGAGAACAAGAAAAACAAGAAGAAGAACAAGAAAAGAAACTATGTATGTTTCCACAAACATCTGATATGCAAAAACTCTTCTTGATGATAGAAGAATGATGTGGTATAATGGGTATAATACTGTAACTTAATTCAAATTCTACTTCTGACAGGTTATACTATCAAGTCACTTAAACTCTCTTGAGCCTTAGTTTTCAAACCTGGCAAATGATAACTCCTGTAATATCTACCTTACAGGATGGTTATATGACCTGCCTTAAAGCCTTTTTTTTCTTTAGAGAAAGGTATGCAGATGACTAGACATACACACACACATATGCATACATGCATATATGAATGTACATATATATGCATACATATATAAGCTTCCAGTCTCCTTTTTAAAAAAATAAATTATTTGACCAAAATATCACTGTAAAATTCACTATCCAAAGTTACTTTTTATTTTTCACAGGTTTGATATTAAATGTTCACTAATGCAACCTTATGAACACCAGACTCCGACCTTCAGACTTTCAGAGAATGGACAAGGAAAGTCACCTCTGGGTCATCTGCCTTTTGAACATTCCATGGGTGAAACTATTTTATTCAAAGCTTCCTGTCCTCATGTCAAGTATCATCACCCAATTTTGCAGATGAAGCAACCGAGTGTCAGATGGTTTGCTTCAGCTAAGATCACACAACAATCAAGTAGACGAGTTGCACCTAAAATCCACATCTCCTACATACTGTGATAGTGCTGCTTTCACTGTTCTTTCCCTATTACAGGATTTCAAAGCTGCATTTAAGAGTAGAAAGCAAAGAATAAAACCAGCATTTATTAAACACCTGCTAAGTGACAGAATGAATTATATGTGATCCTCACAACAACCTTCAAAATAAATGCTATTATTATCCTTGTTTTGTAGTTCACGAAACTGAAGTGACTGGAACTTCCCCAGGGTCACACAAACTGAGGCTTGATTTGAACTCAGGTTTTCCTGACTCCAGGCCCAATACTCTATCCACTGTACCACCTAGCAACCTCTTTATCTAATAATCCTTATTTATCTTATATCCCAAACACAGAGGCTGACATTTTTTAGCACTTAGTATTCCTTCTAATCGTCCCATGAGATAGATACTACAGTCAAAATAAGTCAAATCAGCTAGCATTTATTAAGCACCTACTACATGTTAGTAAGCACTACAGATTTAGAAGAGACCTTGAGGACCATTTATTCCAAAATCTAAAAATTCTTGGAAAGGTATTCCCTATGTGCCACAAAAGAAATAGTGTAGCCTTCAGTAAAAAATTTTAATGAGGGAAAACTCATTACCTTCTGAAGTAGCACTTTCTCCCTTTGGAGAGGTTGAATTATTAGGAAGTTTTTCTTGATACCATTCCTTGAAATCTTCCTCTTTGCAACTTCCATTCATTACTCCGAGTTATACTTTATAAAACCAAAAGGCACATTTCTAATCCCTCTTCTAATACTTTTGGTCTTCAAATACTTGAAGATACCTATTGTAGCATCCTACATCTAGAGCTGGAAGCAAATTCAAAGACAATCTGGTCCATCACTTTATTGTACAAATAAGAAAACTAGTTAAGTTATCTTTAATATTCAGTCATTTCAGTTGTGTCTGAATCTTCTTTTCCCCATTTAGGGTTTTCTTGGCAGAAATCCTAGCATGGTTTGCCATTTACTTCTCAAGTTCATTTTATACATTAGGAACTGAGGCATACAGGGTTAAGTGACTTGCCCAGAGTCATACAGCTAGTAAGTGTCTGAAGCCAGATTTGAATTCAGGAAGATGAGTCTTCCTAACTCTATCCACTGCATCTGCCCTGGTTGAGTGATCACAAGCCCCTTAAGTCTTCTTTTTTCTAGGCTAAATATCCTTGGTTCCTTCAGGCAATCCTTACAAAACCTGACTCTAGGACCTTGACTCTCCTGCCTGTCCACCTGTAGATACTGTCCACCTTATTAATATTTCTCTTAAAGATGGGGTGCCCATAACTTACAACAATTTTCTAGATGTGGGATGACAAGGGCAGAGTGCAGGAGGTCTATCACCTTCTTATTTCTGGATGCTTTGCCTCTCTCTCTGGTCGCTGGTGGAGAAGGTATAACAATAAAAACAATACTCAAATATGAGTTAAAAGAGTGTAGGCCCACCCCACTATAAAAACAAATCAGCCTTTCCTCTAGTCAGAAATTTATATCCCTTATATCCAGACTCTACAAACTTTAGCCTTATAATTCTTCTTTCAACCTTTACATTCTTAATATTCTTCCCACAGTCTGTTCTTCTAGTTATCATAAATCTACTATAAAATGTCGCCCTCCAGTTAGGAGAACAAAGGCTGTTTGGAAAGGAATGCAAAATGTGCAGAATGAGTCTTAATATTTAAAGAGGGCTGTGGAATTCATTGCAATGCCATAATGGGGGGCTGGGGGTGGGGGATGGAATGACACAGCTGCTGTCTTTTAGCAGCAGAAATGACAAACTGATATGAGCAAGTCTGTTCCAACCTTCCATGCACTGTCGAGGTTACACAGACAGCATAAGGGTCATAAGGATCTGTGAATGAGAGATCCACAGTTTGAAGACAGTCCATGAGAGAGATGATAATGGGGGCATTGGGAAATGAAGGATGAGGATTTTCATATGACATATCATCCATCTATAAAGATTAGCAGTGTGTGAGTCTCTCTTTGAGTTTAAGCATTTACTAAGAATGATCTGGTATTGCAGATGCATTAAGAATGCTTCTGACATTTATCTAGCACTTGACATTTGTCATCTGATTTGATCCTTATAACAGGCCTGTGAGATAGGTACTACAGTAAAGTTAAGTCAGCAAGGATTTCTTAAGCACTTATTATATACCAGAAGGGCAGGCTAGGTGACACAGTGGATAGAGTGCTGGGACTGAAGTTGGGAAGATTCATCTTCCTGAGTTCAAATCTGCCCTCAGACACTTACTAGCTGTGTGGCCCTGGGAAAGCCACTTAATCCTGTTTGCCTCAGTTTCCTCATCTGTAAAATGAGCTGGAGAAGGAAATAACAAACCATTTTAGTAATCTGGCCAAGAAAACCCTAAATGGGGGTCATGACGAGTCCAACACAGCTAAAGAATGACTGAACAACAACATGTATAAAACATAGTACAAAGCACTAGAGGTATTATTAGTCTCATATAATAGTTGATAAAACTGAGGCTCAGAGAAGGTCAGAGACTTTCCCTTGGTCACAGAGCTAATAAGTGTCAGAAGTGGGATTCAAACTCAGCTCCCTCCTAAGTCCTTATCTTTGTCCCAGTCTCCTTCCACTAAATCATATAGCCTCTGCAAAAGCACCCAAAGCTTGTATTAAGTGAGAAGACTTTGCTTTCATATAACACGGTAGAAAAAGCAATGAGTAACTTGTTGAAGAATGTTATAGAAATTTGCTGTATCAAATAACTTAGATGGCAGATTCCCATCTGTAATGACTTACATGCCAAGTCCATTTCTACACATATATGGGCAGTGATATTTTGATAAGTCCATGATAAGTCAGCATACTCATATCCATTAGAATGTAAAACAGTAGGTAGGGCAGGGACTGTGTCTTACATTTCATCTCTCTCCTCCATAAACATATGAAGAGCTCAATAAATGGTTGATAAATGAATAAATTAATTTCTTTAAGGCATTTCTGAATAACCAAGTCATAATTGGCAACTACTTTGGATACTTTCTCCAGCTTTCTTTTTTCAGACTATCTCATGTGTTACTTAAAAGATTTTCTCCCCTTAAAGAATCTTCCAGTCTCCCAAGCTAGATATATTGCTGTCATCCTTGATTCTTCCTTTGCTTTCATTCTCTATATTCAATTTCTTGCCAGATTAGGTCATCTGTTCCTCTGAAATGTTTCTCAGTTTCAATCCTTTTTATTCCCACTGCGAACATTCTGGGCTGAGCTCACCATCAGTTTTATTGCACAAATCCCCAAGATAGTCCTGTACTGTCTACTAATGTCACCCTTCTAAACTATCTTGCACACTGCCAGATTAATGAAGAAGAACATGGCTCTCTATTACTCTACCAAATCATGTCCCTTTAAAGAATCTTCTGAATCCAACCCCACCATCCTACCCAATCTTATTCTGTATTACGCCCAAACATGCAACCTCTACTCTAGTCAAGCTGGTAACCTTGTTTTCCTCTACAAAAACTATTTTCACTCACATATCTCCCACTTGGAAGATCATCTCCTAAACCAAATTCTACCAATTCTTTCTGGGCCAGTTGAGTTCCAACTTTTCCATGTAACCTTGTCTAACTTCTCCATTCTTGATTTCTCTATTCTTGGAACTCCATTGGATATATTTATGCTCAGGAATAATTAGTGGGGAATATCATTGCCCTTATTATTTCTTTTAGGTTTTTTTTTACTATCTCTGTGTATACTAAAAACATCCTTTAGGATAAGGACCTTGTTTTATTCTTCATTTTATTTGCCCCAATGCAAGTAAGGAAAGAGGGTAAGAACCACTAAATAAATGTTTTCAGATAAAAATATTTTAGTTTATGCAGTTACATTCTGATTACAAACCATTTTCTAATTCTTTCTAACCTTCATAACAGCCTTATGTGGGTAAGGAGACTATTTTTTCTTCACATTATTAGTCATAATACCATTTTCTATATTAAATTCAATTCATTAGACATTCATGAAATCCCTACTATGTGCAGAGAACTATCTTAGGTAGGTAAAATATAGTCCCTACCTTCATGAAACCTATAGTCTAGTTAGTAGGGGGAGGTTGAGATACCAACATAGAGTGCTATAAGATGCAGTATTACATAATAAATGCATTATGAAAACGCAAAATAAATTCTAAAGGGAAAGGCTATTACCAAGATACTATTCCAGTGTGTTTGCCAAGAAAATGCCAAAAGAGGTCACAGAGTTAGATTCAACTGAAAAATGAATAAACAAGGGAATTCAGCAATGCAATAACAGGGAGAAAAGAGAGGAAGGGACAGATAGTCAAAGTTTAGTGTTCAGACATGAGAGAAATCTTGACATCAGAAGTAGAAGCAAGATTTAGGGGAAAATAATCAGTATGACAACCTGACCATTCTGAAGATGAGTGGAGATGCAATACTGGAGCTCAGAAGATGGGCCAAGACAAGAGATATAAATTTTAGTCATTTGTATAGGATGATACATGGTACAATGGATAGAGAACCAGTCTTAAAGCCATGAAGACCCAGGTGCAAGTGCTGTCTCTGAGTTCTACTGGTGATGTGATCCTGAACAAGTCACTTGACCTCTCAGTGTTCTAGGAAATTTTCTCAAGCTAAAAATTTCAGAGAAGGTGCTAACCTGCACTGGTAGAGAGCTTCTCTTCACCAGGTAGTTCCCGTTAAAGAATGAAATCAGAGGTCAAGTCCCTATTCCTATCTCTTCATTGATGTGCTAACTGAAGTCATAGTCATAAGTAAGATTGCTAAGGAGAAGAATTGAGAAGAGAATAGAGATAAGGACATGCTCTTAGAGAACATCCACCTTCAGGGATCAGCAATAGGAAAAAGAACATTTCACAGTATTTTAAGGTTTGTATTATATTATTTGATCCTCCCAAGAACCCTGTAAAGAGGGTGCTATTATTATACACATGTTACAGATGAAGAAACTGAGGTTTTCAGGAATTGTTATTTATCTGGGGTCATCAAACTTAGTGGTGTCTGATGTGAGATTTGAACCCACATTTCCCTAACTGCAAGTCCAACACTCTATCCACTATATGACACTAACTTTGTAAGGAAAAGAGTGATAGAAATAGAATAGTTGGAACAGCAAGAGGACAACTAAAAAAGCATGGTGTGCCTGAGGTCAGAGGGAGACAGTTTACAAAAAGAGGGAGTAGTCAAATATCTCCCAAAGTTCAGGGATAATGAAGATTGTGGGGGGGGGGAGCCATTCTTTTGTTAATGAGAATGTCACTGGTGATTTTGATAAGCCTCAGTAAAGCCCAAATTTCAAGGGGCTAAGGAATGAGAAGGTTATTCAGGAAGTAGAGGCATTATTAAATAGGGAAGGGGAAGAAAGAACTAAAATAATTCTGGGTTGAGTTTGAATGACAAGGGAGGCCTTTTTATTCTTATTTTTTTAAAGACTTTGGAAACCCAAGAGTGTTAGTATAATGGTAAGATGCATGAACGAATGAGAATAACTCTTGGGTCCCAGTGCCTATAGACTCAAGAGGAATAGGATCAAAGCATGCAGAGAAAGATGAGAATTAATGAGTAGTTGGAACAATACTTACTTCTGTAACCAGAGTTTGAGGAATGAAAGAAAATAACCAAATGACCTCCTATCATATACTTCAATATGGTCAGTGAACTTTGAGGCTAAGCTATCTGTAATAATTACAAAGGCTGAGGGTATGTTTGAGGGGTTGAGTAAAAAAAGAGACTATCTGGAACACTCATTCTGCGGAATTTGATAGGAAATCGTATGAGTGGAGTAGAAGTTTGTTCATCAACAAGGGCTTGGCTGAGGAGCTCAAAGCATTGTCACACAGCTAGTAACTTATAAAGACAGTTCTAATCAAGGGCGTGCTGGTAAATATTTAACAACAATTGGATCTCCAAAAATAATCATTTAAATTTTACTATTAACATTTTCTCCAAAAGTTTATTAAGTCTAGACCGGTGGTGTCAAACTCAAATAAAAACATCTCCCTGATTACAAATATTGACTCAGAAAACTACCAATGAAGACTATTTATGCTGTATTGTATCATTCAACATTTCCCAATTGCATTTTAATTTGGTTCTGGTGACACTGCTAGTAAAGTTTGATACCTCTAGTCAAAATAATCCACTAAGCAATACAAATTAAGCTTTGATTTGTGGTATTTGCCAATCTCCAGGGTGGGAATACTCATACTGAAAATTTACCACTTGCCTCTCTCAAAGAGATGGTTAAGCAGACTCCAGCAGCCCTGTAGTTGTGACTAACCATCACTGGGGCTATGACAGGATTTTTCTTCAGGTAAAGTTCAGACTAAATTGCCCCAGAAGTTCCTTGCAGCTCTGAGATGCCACATCCAGTGTTCTTTCCATTGTACTAGGCTGACTTTGAAGTCACTTGGTTTCAAAGCTGATTTTCCAATCAGCTTAAGTTGAGTCAGCCTATGCAACTTTAATCAGCCAGCCAGATCTGAGTCACATTAATCTTTAACTTATCTCCCAACCTGCTCTCTATACAAAGGTTTCTGGAGGTACCATGAATACTGAAAAAAATAACTTTTAGCCTAGTCTGAAATAGTAACTGAACTATGTTCCCAGGAATAAAACTATAAATATCAGGCTCTCAGGTATGGCCTGACTTGCTGATATAAATTCCAAATCATTTCAAATGTTTTTTTTTTTTAAATAAAAGGAACGTTCTTTTGTTTATCACTGACAGCAACACATCTTCCATCGAGAAAGGACTTGATTTTTAAAACAGTCAAAAGTAATTAAGATACATGTCTGATGGCTAAAAGAAGTCCAAAAAAGGAAATAGTCATAAACTTCACAGTCTCTGATATCAATCCAAAGAATGGATAAAAAGATAAACTAGATATCCCACTAGATATATGTGGATGAAAATCTGTACTCACAGGTATCACCGAGATTGGTATGGTATGAACCATGACTGATAGGAATTAGGATTCCAGAAGAGTATGCCTTATTCAAAAAAGATCGTATAGAAAATGGGGAGGGGAGGCAGCAAATAGTTGTATATATTAAGAATATATGGGGCAGCTAGGTGGCTCAGGGGATAAAGCACTGGCCCTGGATTCAGGAGGACCTGACTTCAAATCTGGCCTCAGACACTTGACACTTACTAGCTGTGTGACCCTGGGCAAGTCACTTAACCCTCATTGCCCTGCAAAAAAAAAAAAAAATATATATATATATATATATTTATATATATATATATATATATATATATATATACTTCTGCTGATGAGTGCACCTCTTGGTAAGAGGCGATAAACAGGAGTATTGAGTGAGACATACATTTTTCGGGAGTAAATGAAAGGATCATTTATTATCATGTGAAGGGAATATGCTGTTATATGGCACCCAATACATGCTAGGCACCATGCTAAGTACTTTACAAATATTTCATTTGATCTTCCCAACAACCCTGGAAGGTAGGTGCTATTATCATCTCCATTTTAAAGTTGAGGAAACTGAGGCAAACAGTGGTGAAGTAACCAGCTCAGAGTCTTACAACTAGTGGGTGAGTGTTTGAATTCAGGTCTTCCTGACTCCAGGCCTGATGCTCCATCCATCGAGTCACCAGCTACACCTGAAGAAATCAAAGAAGGAATTCCAGTAGGAAAAAGCAATGGTGGAAAAGAATTTGGGTAAAGCTGAACAGGGTTAGAAATAGAAGCAAGACTATCATTGGAGAATATGACAGAGCACCTATATTTTTAGAAACTCACAGAATCAGAATACTTTGAAGTTAAAAGAAGCTTCAATAACCATCTAGTGCAACTTATAAAGAAAAAAACAAATCTTTCATATAACATAACCAATAAGAAATCATTCTGACTATGTCTGAAAATCTCCTATATGGGAGAAGCCACTAATAACCAAGGCAGTCTGTCCCTTTTTTTTTTTTTTGAGGGGGGGGTAGCTTTATTTGTTGGGAAGCTTTTTCTTTCCACCAAGATTCACTATTTTGTAATTTCCATCTAATTCTTCTAATTTTGCCCTCTGGGGCTAAGTAGAACTGGTCAAATCTCCTTTCTAGGTAACTGTACTTCAAATACTTAAAAGCAGTTACCTTGTCACCTCAATTTATAAAAAAAAAAGTTAAATGCTTAACTACATTCGAGGCACTGGTTATACAAAAGAAACCACAACCAATTCCTACCTTCAAAGAGTTTACATTTGAATGGGAGAGACAACAGGTATATAACTAGGTACATAGAAATAAAAAGAAAGATAACTTTAGAGAGGAAACTTTATTTAGCTTGGAGGTAGGGAAAGGCTTCCTACAGAAGATGGCATTTGGGTTGAGTCATGGAAGAAGCCAGAAAAAAAATACAAGGTAGAGGTTATGGAGCAGAGCATTGTACTGAAGGATGGTAGCCAGTACAAACATAGAAATGGGAAATGGAGCATTGTGTGTGTGAAAAACAGCAGGTAGAAGGTAGGTCAGCAAATTGATTTGGGTGGAGGAAAATTGCCTTGCTGCATTGAAGGCCTGGTTGACATTAGATAACATAAATTTGTAGTGGAGCCAGGCAGTGCAGTTTCATGGCATCCTCTAGCTTCATCTAAGAGTATCTGATTAAGAACAAAAGAAGGAGATAGAGAAAGTGATCCAGAGTGAGGATTGACAACATGGCAGTCAGTTAAAAAGAATTTATGAAGTGCTTACTATGTGGTGATGGCAGCCAAAGGGTATTTGGATTCTTCAGCCTAACCAGTAAATGGCCATTGGAAGTATGACAGAAAAAGGCAAACCATATTGCAAAGGATAGACAGAGATGCCATGTTATCAGGAGGGAGTTTTATCTCTGTGAGTGCCAGGAGACCAAAGGAATGAGAAAGAAATAGGCTTAAGATGGGAGGAAGTTTATTAATTATGGAGCACAGAGGGCACAATGTGGGATGGGGGGACGTAGAGAGATCTAAAGTGAGATACTATGGGATAGAATTGAGGTGGATTGAAATGACAGGGTGACATAAGGCATTGGAGAGGGAAGACTGGTTCTTCTGTAATCTAGGGTTTGGTGTAAAAGGGATGGAGAGGGGAAAAAGGGCCAGGATATGCTAATTATTGGGGATAATTACAGGAAGATGGTCTATAAATTGAGGGAGGCAGGTTATTAGATGGTTCAAGATGCCTTGAAGTCCCAAACTTTAAACACCCCCAGGATAAATGAAGACAGCTGATGTGTCTATCCCTAAGTCTTCTCTGTAGGCTAAATATCCCCTATTCCTTTAAACAATGGACACATGGCATGAGCTTAAGGCTCTTCATCATGTTGGTTTGTTCCTCTCTGCTCACTTGCCAATCTATCAGTTTGGAAATGGTCCAAGTTCACAGCTTGAGAAAGTGGCAGAGCTAGGATTTGAACCCAGGTCTTAAAAAGTCTTTTCCATTATAACATAAAACCTCCTTCATTGTTCTTTGGAGAAATTTGCAATCTTCATTCTTCTGCAATGATAATGTTCCCTGATTGAAGAGCATTCCTGGAAATAAAAAGATGAAATTGATGAGGATTCAGGAAAAAAAAAAAAAAAAAAAATTAAACTGACACAGAGGTATGATAGAATAGTGACTAGGAGTTCCAACTACCCAAATAAAGTCAATTTGGTTAGCATTTATTAAGTGACTGTTATGCATTTTGCTAAGTACTCAGGATAAAAAGAATAGCATATACATATATATAAACTTTCCCAAGCCCTTCAGGAGCTCACAGTCTAATGGGGATGATAAGAAGCAAACAATTATGTACAAACTAGATATATACAGGATAAATAGGAGGTTATCTCAGAAGGAAGAAGGAATAAGAAGCTAAGCAGCTAAGTGGCTGGACCTAAAGTCAGGAAGACTCACTCATCCTCATGATGTTCAAATCCAGGGTTAGACACTTGCTAGCCATATGATCCTAAACAAGTCACTTAACCCTAATTGCCTCTGTTTCCTCATCAATAAAATTAACTGGAGAAGGAAATGGCAAACCATTCCAGTAATTTCCTCAAGAAAACCCCAAATGAGGTCATGATGAGTTAAACACAACTGAAACAATTGGATAACAACAACAACAACAACAAGAAGACTAAGAATAGCTTCTTGTAGAAAATGGGATTTTAGTTGAGACTTAAAGGAAGCCAGCAAAGCCAGAAGGTAGATGTGAGGAAGTACAAAATTCCAGGCATGGAGGAAAGTTATAATTGGCTGGATGAGTGGAATCTGTAGATGGAGTGTCTTGTTTGAATAATAGCAAGGAGGCCTGTAGTCAAAGTGGCCATACTAATGTGAGAAAATAATGGGATCTGACAGATACTCAAAGACTCACCTGGAGATTAATGTAAGTTGATTGAATTAAGTGAGAGTGATTGACTTTGCTGATTAGCCTACTTCAAGTTAATTAGATTGTAACTACACCTGTCCAGCCCTTAAGAAGGTATTGTTCTCAGAAGCTAAGGACTAAATTCAACTGGAGACCACCTTCAAGTCCAGTGAATCAATGGATTTGGATGATGCTAACCAATCAGCTTGAAGCAGTGTGTAAAGACCTCCTATGCTCCGGACCTATAAAAAGCTTCCACGCTCAGTTTAAGAAGAGTTTGTAGTTGAAGCAGGCTCATAGCAGAGGACTTGAGGAAGAACTAGGCCAGGCTGGAACTCTAGGCTAGATGGGCCTTTTCTTAACTCCACATGTTCTCTTTTTTCTAATAACTAGTATGCTTTAATAAATGCTAAATGCCCAAAGACTGGTGCAAAAGCTTCTAATTTAAGGCAACCACACTAGATTTTTTAGACGCACATTTAGATTTTAAACATCACACTAATAAAGGACAATTGTATTCTGGACCTGTGTTACCAGCAAGGAGAGGGTCTAGTTGGTGGGAATGATGGAACTTTAGGTGGATAATAACTATTCCATATTAGAATTTGTTTTAAAGGAGACAAGAGTCAGGAATATTCTGCTATCTGTCCTAGATTTGGGGGGATTATATTTCAAAAGGCTCCAAAGGATACTATTATATATAACATGAGATCCTTGAGAGCAGAGACTGTTTTACTTTTCTATATGCATCTCTGACCCTTAGCATAGTCCTTTTCTTAATAAGCACTTAATAAATGATTCATTCATTCATTCACTCATTTATTCTTACATCTAAACAACTAAACTTCTATAAGGGAAATCAGTCTGAGAGAGATAAGCACCTCTCAAGAATAAAATTCTGAATACATAAAGGGAAACCATTTCAATGGGAGATAATTAAAGGGACGTGTTAAAAGGTGTCATTTTGGAATTTTAAGGAATCCATCACCCCACTTAGAGGTTTTAAAAGGCTGATAAAGAAGATAGAGGCAAGAGTAAGTAACAAAAAATAAATTTAAAAGTGTGGCAGGATTTTGTAAGGCTTGGGTCTACAGTACTAAATTTCCAAATGAGCTGAGACTGGGAAGTAAAAATAAGAATGGGAAGGCTTTTGGTTTTTTACAAGGTTTTTTGTTTCCTTCTTTGTGTGTGTGTATGTGTATGTGTGTTTAGCTATATTAGGAGGAAAATGAGGTTCAACCAAGGAATGGGACCACTGCTCCAAATGGATTGAACGATAGTTGATGACAGAGAAAAGGAACTGTTGATCAATTCTTATTTCTTCAACTATATGATGGCCCACTTCTCCCACTGGTAATTTTCTGCCAATACCTTCATTTTAGAAACAGTCTCAGACTCTCTATGGTTCATCTCCCTCTTAGCTGTGCTTCTGACTCTCCCACCCTCAGGTTTTTAGATCTCTTGTATGTGTTGTCTTCCCCAATTAGAATACAGGCCCCCTGAGGGAAGGAACTGTCTTCTTTTTTTGTTTATACCACATGTGTGTCCTTAGCACCTAGAGCAATGCCAGGCCTATAGAAAGTGTTCAAGAAATTCTCTTTGCAGGGGGCAGCTAGGTGGCACAGTGGATAAAGCACTGGCCCTGGACTCAGGAGGACCTGAATTAAAATCCAGCTTCAGATACTTGACACTGACTAGCTGTGTGACCCTGGGCAAGTCACTTAACCCTCACTGTCCCACAAAAAACAAATGCTCTTTGCCTGCCATTATATTTATCTTTCCTCTGGGGAGGAGAATGATCTCAATATTAAAAAGGACAAAATTAAACTGGCAATAAGAAATGGATAGTCTATATAAGCAGTGAAAGAGAAGGCACCTAGATGTGCTTGATGAATGCAAGTCATCTGTGCTAGATGAACTACTGTCTTAGGACACTGAAGTAACCAACAAATGTGATTTCTGAGAAACTGCCAATGATCTTTGTTAGACAGGGAATGGAGGAGATATGGCAGAGATATGGGAAATATTGTCTTGATTGAAAGACAGACAGACAGAGAAACAGAGAGACAGAGAGAGAAACTTTGAATTCCAGACCCTGCTGACTTCAATTCCTGGCAACATTCTGGAACAAATTAAAGGAATGGTTAGTAGATGTGGAAAATCTGAAGTATTGATCAAAAAAGAACCCAGACTGCTTCATCAAGACTTGTGATGTCAAATTAACTTTATTTTCTTATTAACAAGATTGCTAGACTAGTAGAATGCTATATATTTTCTTAAATTTTAGAAAGCATTTGCTTTTTCCCATGCTATTGTTATGGAAAAGATAGAGAGATACTGGCTACATGGATGTATAGATATTGACTAATACACACATGTAGATTTAACAACTGGTTCAACTGCCAGACACAAATAGTCATTATTAATAACTTTGAAAGCAGTCTCCAGTGGAGTGCCCTAAGCATTTGTTTGTTCCTTTACAAGGACTTTGATAAAGATATCCTGTAGATAAGATGCTTATTAAATTTGCCGATGATACAAAGCTGAAAAAAAATAATTCCTATGCTGACAGATCTAATACCCCCCCAAAAAAAAAGATTCTGAAAGACTAGAATATCAGACCAAATTCAATAAGGAGAAATTTACCAATGATAAATATAAAGTCTTAAGCTTACGTTCAGTAAAATCAAGTGAGAGTTGGCAGAGGTATAGGTTGACAGAAATCTGTCTGGAAAAAAGCTGAGGGTTTTAGAGGATGGAAAGTGCAATATATTAACAGTTATATAGCAGAGAAGAAAGGCTTAACGACTAAGAATAGGAAGGTGACAATGCCACCATATTCTACCTTGGTCATATAACATCCGAAGTATTGTTCTCCTTACCAGGAAGTACCTTTTAGGTAGAACATTGATTAGCTAGATCTTCTCCCTGGAAGACTAGCCAGGATGCTAAAGAAGCTTGAGATCATGCTTAAAGAAGACAATTGAAGGAAGTGAAGATTAGCCTGAATGAAAGACTTAGAGGGAAAATAACTCCTGTTAAAACAAATACTTCTAAGGGTCCCAACATAAGGAGATACCAAAAAGATGTAATAGTAATTAACATTTATATAGTGCTTTAAGGTTCACAAAGTACCATACATACATCATCTCATTTGATTCTGTGAGGTGGGTAGTATTATTTTCCCCATGTCCCCATGTTGCTGATTAAAAACACTGAGCCTCAGATAGCTCAAATAACTTTCATAAGGTCATAAAGGTAGTACATTTCTAAGGTAGTGTTTGAAATCAGGTCTTTTCTAATTTCATTTTAGTCTTCCATTTATTGTGTCCAACTGCCTCTAATGAGATTGTTTGTTTTAGGGACCTAGAGTCAGAAAGATCTGAATTCAAATCCACTTTTAGACATTTATTAGTCGTGTGACCTAAGAAAAGACACAACTTCTGTTTGTCTCAGTTTCCGCATATGCAAAAATGAAAATAACAATAGCACCTACCTGACAGGGTTGTTTTGAGAATCAAATGAGATAATAATTATAAAAGTGCTTAGCACGGTGCTGGCACAGGGTAAGCACTATATAAATGTTAATTATTATTATTACTTTATCCCAATTCTGAGGTTCAGTGTATTAATGGAGAGCTTCCTAAAACCTGTTCATTTCATATACCATGACTTTTAGGGTAGTAACAACAACAATAACTAATATTTATTTGGCACTTACTACCTACTAGGAACTGTCCTTAGTGCTTTACAATTATCATTACATTTGGTCCTGAAGCTACCTTGAAAAGTAGGTGCTATTAGTATCCCCATTTAACAGTTGAGGAAACTGAGGCAATTGACAGTTGAGTGACTTGCTCAGGGTCATGCATCTAGGAAGCATCTGAGGAGGGATCTGACTCAGGTCTTCTCAACTTAAGGCCCAGTATTCTATTCAATACACCTTCTACCTGGATTTGAAGCATTTTAGGTGTTTTAATAAATATTAATAATATACTTTGTGGGAAGCACTGTGGGAAGCTTTTGTGGAGAGAAAAAAGATATGACTCCATCCCTGCCCTCCAAGAGCCTACTGTTTGTTGTTCAGTTGTGTCTGATTCTTTGTGACCCCATTTGGGCTTTTCTTGGAAAAGATACTGGAATGGTTTCCCTTTTCCTTCTCCAGCTCATTTTTATAGATAAGAACTGAGGCCAACAGTGATAAGTAACTTGTCCAGAGTCAAACAGCTAGCAAATGCCTGAAAGCAGGTTGGAACTTATGAAGATGAGTCTTCTACCTAGCTGCCACACAAAGAACCTATATAAAACCTAATGAACTCTGTATTTCCTCCATATCATTTATCATTCTCTATGGATAAAGGTTGAATTTGACTGGCTGATAAGTACAGATTTGTCTCTCAGTCATTTGACCTGATGAATCAGTGAGTCAGGTCTAGGTTCAATTAAAAGAATAGAGGAACCAAGGAGGGTCTTCAGAGGCAGGTTTAGTTTTTTGTGGGGTTTTTAAACCTTTTTGTTGTTGTTGTTGGTCATTCCTGCTTGTGACCACTAGATGGACGCATTACAATACCACATCCAAGTTCTGAGCCCAAGGATGGGGAGAGGAAAAGGTGAAGATAAACTGCCACTCTCCAAAAACCTTGAGTAGGATAATAATTAACTTTAAAGCCCCATTTTGTTGTCAGAGAATTGGGGAATAAGAGAGTCTTATGGCTGGAATGAATCTGAGAGAGTTACCATTACTGCTGTAATGATTGTTACTGTTATTATCTGGGTCTGCATATTTCACCCAAGGTGGAAGTTGAGCAGCTGCTCAGGGTTGATCCCACTGCTTATTGGCAAGGAAGCTTGAACCTCCTCTGTTTCTGATCTGAACCAATTTGCCCCAGGTACACCACCCCCCACCCCCAACTATATTAGTGACAGAATGATTGAAGAAACCTAAGAGACAAGAGGTGGTTAGGTAGGACAGTGGATTAGAGTGCTATTCCTGGAGTCAGAATGACCTGAGTTTGAATCTAACTTCAGATACTTACTAGCTAAGTCACCCTGGATAAGTCATTTATTGTTTCAGTATCCTCAAATGTAAAACAAGTCAGTAATAGTACTCGACTCCCAGAGTTGTTGTGAGCACCAAATGAATATTTGCAAAGTGCTTAGCACAGTACCTTCCATGTAACAATATGTAATAAATATTTGTTTCCTTCCTCCCTCCCTTTCTCCTTTCTTCCCTTTCTCCCTCTCTACCTCGTTCTTTTCCTTCCTCCTTCTCTCTGCCTCCCTCCTTCCCTCCATCCTTCCTTCCTTCAATCCTTCTTTCCTCCCTTCCTTCCTTCCTCCCTCCCTTCCTTCCTTCTTTCCTTCCCTCATTCCTTTCTTGATATTCCTAAAGGAAAGAGATAACCATTTTACTCCCATGCTCAAAACGTTCCCTATCAGATAAAATGTTCAATTGGCTGGAATTTAAACCATTCACAATCTAGATGTCCAGATAGCTTTCCAGACTTATTTCCCATTATTCCCAATCATGAATTCTGTGCGCCATATAAACTGTGCCATTTTTTATCCTCATACACAGCATAGGAGCAGTACATAGAGTATAGGACTGGAGTCAGGAAAACCCAAGTTCAAATCCTTTTTCAGACATATACTAGCTATGAGACTCTGGGCAAGTCACTTACCCTCTCTGGTTCCCCATTTGTAAAATGGAGGACATAATAGCACCTATCCCACAGGATTCTTGGGAGGACCAATTGAAATGCCATATGTAAAGTACTCTGCAAACATTAAAGAGTTATATAAATGCCAGCTGCTATTATTACTACTATTATTATTACTACCATCTCCTTATCTTTTCACACACTGTCTCCCACTCCTGAAATGCTCTCCTTTCTCACATGTCCATTTTTGTTTCTTTTCTTTTCTTTTTTTTTTTTGCAGTGAGGCAATGAGGGTTAAGTGACTTGCCCAGGGTCACACAGATAATAAGTGTCAAGTGTCTGAGGTCAAATTTGAAGTCAGTTCCTCCGGAATCCAGAACCACTGCTTTATCTACTGCACCACCTAGCTGCCCCCTCAAGTACCTTTTAGAATTCCTTGATCTAATCAAGGTTTAGCTCAAATGCTGTCTCTTCCAAGAGACATTTCCTGATTCCTCCCCTCTTTTGCTGGTGGTTTTCTCCTGCCCTGAAATTACTTTGTATTTTTTTGTATCTTTTTTCAAATTCACTTGTCATGTACAGCATTTTCTATCCCAGCAGAAAGGTCCTTGAAGGCAAGACCTGTTTCCATTTTTGTATTTATCTTGCTTTACCTACCGTGGTGCTTAGCATGGGGATTTAATGAATGTTCATTTAATATTTGAATCACAAAATAATCATTTGCTATTGGTTTGTTATTTTATAATATTTGCTGCACTTTAAAGTATAACATTAGAAGTCAACATTTTTCTAGAAAAACAAATCTTTTTTATTTAAAGATTTTAAGCAAATCTTTAAAATTGGAATAGTTATACAGCAATTTGATTTACAGAGAACAGTTTTTCCTACAAAGTAAAATATCCTTCCGCTGGATGCCTCTTGAGTTGCAAAAAAAACCCCAAAAAACCCCAAAACATATTAACTCAATTTTACTCTATTTTTTTCTGTTGGCATGGAAATGTAAAGGGACCTGAATTCTAATCCAGACTGCACAAATAGCCTGGAACAAGCTACTTAGTGTTTCAGGCCTCAATTTCTCCACCTAAAAAAAATTGTATCTAGTGTGGCGGAGACTTGAGAAGATCAGGCACTTTTAACAAAGGATCCATGGACTTGTTTGTTAAAAAAAAAAATTGTTTAACAATATATTTTTTCCCTTTGCAGTCCTCTGTATTTAATTTTATACATTTAAAAACCTTATTCTGAGAAAAGGTTCATAGATTTCACTAGACTTCCAAATGAAACAACAGAAGAAAAAAAAAGGTAAGAATCCCTGGAATAGATAGTTTCTAAGGTTTCATTATGGCCTCAATAATTTTATGATCATTTTCACTACTTTTCCATTTTCAATGGAAAAACAAAGGCCTGGAGAGCACAAAAGTCTTTATTTGTGACTAAGAAATGTATTACCACTAAGTTTTCTTATGTAAAGAACTTAATGGTGAAAAGTAAATAAGGAAAACACCCAAACTGAACAAAGCCCTGGCCTACTAGTAGCTTGAATATTCAAAGTGAGAGGTCTCTATTTGCTATAGTCAAAAAGAGCACTGAGCTAGGTTAGTAGACCAAGATTCTAGTCCATTCTCTTAAATTAACTCACTGAACAATGTTGGAAAAGTCACTATATCCCCTAGACCTCACTTTGTTCACATCTGAAATGAAGAGATCAGAATAGATTATTTCTAAGGTTTCTCTCCCTCCTTCCCCACCCCTACACACCTAATACTATATGATTTAAGATGTGATCTCACAGTACTAAGCCTGTAGCTAATAGGGGAGCATCTACCAATTATATTGTGAATCCTTTTTTTAAAATGAAGATATTTTTAGTACCTGTGACACATTAAGTCACTAATACCTTAGTAAGAATTTATTATCATCACTGCTTTAATCAAACAGGAGAGTCAACCAGGGTCTTGGGAGGAAAGAGTCAAAAAAGAAGAGGTGATTCATTGAAGATAAATTTCTACTACATTTGTGATTCACAGCCTGTGGACCTATGGATGGCAAGTCAAGTTGACAAGCATTTATTAAACACCTACTATATGCAAGGTACTGTGCTAAGTATTGCTAATACAAAGAAAGACAAAAAAACCAAACAAACAGAAAACAACAAAACAAAACCCTAACCTCAAGGAGCTCATAAGCCAACAGGAAGAGACATGCAAACAACTGTATGCAAACAAGATAAATGCAGGTAAAAAATAAGGACAACTGGCATTAAATAGAACCAGGAAGAGCTTCTTACAGAAGGTAAGATTTTATTGAAGATTTGAAGAAAGTCATAAAAGCCTGGGGGTGGGGGCAGAGGGGGGAAATAATTCCAGGCATTGGGAACTAACAATGAAAATACTGGAATCTAGAGATGAAGTGTCTTGTACAAGGAAGAAGGAGACCAGAGTCATCAGATCATATAGTAACTGGATGGAGAATTAGGTATAGAGCATCTATATGATACAATGGACAAAGTGTTAGACTTGAAGTAAAAAAGACCTGAGTTCAAATCCAGCCTGAGACAGGTACTAGTTAATTGATTTGAGCTGTCACTTGACATATGTCTGTCTCAGTTTTTCTAACTAGAAAATGAAGATAATAGCACCTGTACTAGAGGGTTATTATGAGGATCAAATGAGATAATGATAGCAAAATATTTAGCACAGGGCCTAGCACATAGTGGGTTCTTAATAAATTTTTCTTCCTTTCTCTTTCCAATATAGTTTTTGTAATGGGTTCCATAAACCCATACAGAAATCTTTAAATAAACAAGCCTACCTTCAGTAGACTGGATTTAATAATGTCTTATACACAAATGTACAATTGTTTTTTGAATGTAGGTAGATGCTATTGTAATTAGTAAAACAAAAAGTTATTTAAGGGTATTACTGAATTCACAGTAGCTTTTTCTAGATCTGTTCTATAAGCATCCATTCATACTCATAGCACAACTACCATCATGCTCAGGATCCACAAAGCCTTTGGTGATCAAGAAAAGGTTCTCATACTAAAAAAGGCTGAGGACCACTATACTACATCATCTTCTTTGGAAAGAGCCCTTCTGGGCAGGGTTATGGGGGCATAAGGAAAGATGCCTAAGCACTAAGGCCCAGAGTTACATAGAAAATGACCCAGTAGTGAAAGAATGAGAATAATGTCATCATTGTTTGCTCAGGCTCATTTTTTAATATGCCAGTCACCTTGACATTTCCAAAAAGAATTTTTTCAAGAGTGTAAGCTCAAAAATTATGTAACTTGACCAAATAGAATGGCCAGGATTTTCAGGTAGGCAGAATAAATTCTGGCTTGATAGGCACACTTGACTTATAAGCACCCCTCTTTACAAATCTATGGTGTGGGAATAAGTGAACAGGTTGGCAGCTCTGCTACTGATTGCAAGAAGGTGCTTGCCATTTCAGGTAGCAAGGTCAAACAGGTTCACGTCTACTGAATGTCAAGGCTTGATTAAGTCATCAACTCATTTACTTAGTGACCCTGGGCAGGTCACATTTTTTTTTTCCTGAGGCAATATAGTAAGGCAGATAAAGAGCTGACCTCTGAATCAGGGAAACTAGTCAAGTCCCACCTTTGCCCCACACCAGCCACATGCCCACAAGCAAGTCACTTAACATATGAGTGCAACCATATAAGTTTATCAATAGAAGAGAAAGTGACAACCTGAACTAGTAGAGGGAGTTTCTTCAATGATGTCCCAAGTACAGTCTCCCTTAAAATGATCCCAATTCTTTTGATTATATACCTGCCTAACTTGATCCTATTAGACTAGAAGCTTTTTGAGGATAAAGTCAGACAAATGTCACAGAATAACAGTGTAATGATTGCTATAGCCTTATCCCTCTAGGTTCAGGATGGTTATATATCATGATCCTAGGGGTACCCCCTGAGGGGTTGGAGCATTTCTTGAATCCTATTTTCTCCACCCCATTCTGGCCTGTCTTACAAATAACCTTTCAAAACTCACAAGGTTCTAACCTCTAATCACCTTCACCTAAAATGAAAGAACAATTCCTGAGGCAAACACCTGAGACTCATATTAAGGGGGGCCACCTGTGAGGGTTGGGTGGGGATGGGGGGCTGAGTTCTCTCTCAATAAAGCATTGATTCTCTTCTCTCAACAGGAAGAATAAATCAAACCAAAAGAAAGAAGAGGTTCAAGTCAACTTGTGTCCTTTGAATATACGTCATATTTCTGACTACACAGACTATTAAAGAATCTCCTCTTAGCCACATGACAAGTTAATCAGAACCAATTAAAGACTATCTGTGCATGCTACAAAATCCATGTGGGAAATTCATCATCTGAACATTCTGTTCAGGTCCCCCTTTACAACAGAATGTCAAAAGATAGGGCTACAGGGGGCAGCTAGGTGGCTCAGTGGATAAAGCACCGGCCCTGGATTCAGGAGGACCTGAGTTCAAATCTGGCCTCAGACACTTCATATCTACTAGCTGTGTGACCCTGGGCAAGTCACTTAACCCCCACTGCCCCACGGGGGGAAAAAAAGATAGTGCTATAGCTGGTGCTAAAACAAATGAGATGCTTGTATTTATTCAAACAATAGGTAGTAAGAACTGAGGAAATAAAGAATATCTCTTTCCCTCTCTTCTCTTTGAGTCCATATACACCCTTTTGGTTAAATGATGCCCTTTTGTGACATTCCGATGTGATATCTGCCCCAATTTGTCCCTTCGAGGTGACCTTTCAAGTTCTTTTTCACCGTATTTTTCTGGACTCATACAACCTCAGATTTGAAAGATGGCATTCAGAAACCATTTGACTGACTAGAAATGTCATCAACAATGTCCATAACAACTAGTCATCTAGCCTTCCCTTGGAGGCCACTCTACCTCCTGAGGTAGCCCATTCCATTCTTAGAAGGCCCTAATTGTAAGGAAGTTTTTCTTACATTGATAAGAAATCTGTTGGATTTTTCCTGAAATTTCTATCCATTAGTTCTTAGTTGTGTTTTCTGGAGCCAGGCAGAACAATTCTAATCTTCCTCGTGTCACCTTTTCACATCCTTGAAGACAGATATGTGCATTCTGTCTTTTCATCTCCAGGTGACTCATCCCCTTCCTTCAAGAGATCCTTGGGGGCAGCTAGATGGCACAGTGGATAGAGCACCGGTCCTGGAGTCAGGAGTACCTGAGTTCAAATCCGGCCTCAGACATGTAACACTTACTAGCTGTGTGACCCTGGGCAAGTCACTTAACCCTTATTGCCTCACTAAAAAAACAAAAACAAAAAGAGATCCTTGTACAGCAAAATCTTAAGTCCCTTCCTCATCTTGGTTGCTTGTCTATTGAAACACTCCAGTTCATTAATTTCTTTCCTAAATGGTGGCATCCAGAATTGAAAACAATATTCTTGATTTGGTCTTGCCAGGACAGAGGTTTTATGGGACTACTACTTCCCTCTCTTTGGATACCATGGTTTTTATCAATTCAACCTGAAATCTCATTAGGTTTTTTTTAGTTGTTTTTTCACTCTATTGACTAATTTTTAGCTTCAAGCTCACTACTATTCTGAGGTCTTTGTTTCACTCAAACTGTGGTCTAATCATGGTTCCCCTACCCCATGGGTGTAATGCAAGGAATGGGGATCCCTCCCCGCTAAAACCTTAGAGTTTGGCCCCAGACCTCAGTTTTGTACGTTCAAGGGGTATAGACTGTGGCCATCAAATAACCATACTAACCGACCAGCTGGCTAATGTCAGGACTGAACCTGTAACCTTGGCCTCATTAGCAGGATGATCAGACCAACATCATAGTTGTTAATTGCCAAATTTACTGTTAATTTATAACTTGCTTATAAGGTCGGGGGTGAGAGAAAGAGAGAAGGGGAGAGAGGGAGAGCGAGAGCAAGAGAGAGAGAGAGAGAGAGAGAGAGAGAGAGAGAGAGGAAGAAAATTAGACATTGCCATTTTAGCAATATGGTAGTGCTTCTCACTTACTGAATCAAAGAGAACAATTGGACTTACTTTCTTATATATTGAATTTTTAGTCTAGCTCTCTGCTGACCCAATGTCCTCCAGGGCCCTTTGTTCTTAGGCAACTCTGAATCCCAACTACTATCCCTAGGGAGAGCTGGAACAAAAACCAGTTTCTATGGGTGAAGGACAGAGCACTAGGCAAACCGCCCAGCCAGTCATTTCACTGAAGTCAATTCCCTGTCTGATAGTAGGAAAATAGGGGATAGATAAGAGATAGGAACTAGAAGGGAAAAGGTTGGAAATAACCATTTTGTTCCAGAGAGATAAAATATGGGGGAAAGGAGAATAAAAATGAGTTGCAGGCCAATTCATGCATAAATACATATATTATTTAATTAGACAATAAATATAGACTCTGGATTAAGCTAACTGATTTTTTAAAAATTTTGAAGCTGTTAAAATGCCTCATTAGTTTTGAAATTGTTTGGAGTTATCAAATAGAGTGATGTGATAGTTGCAACAAAACACATTATTTATTGCTCTCCTGAATCATTTGGGTACTGAGTCAATAGCAACTTTCCAGGAGGATGCTTTGGAATCCTTTGTCCCAGTTGTATGTTGTAACCTGTAAGGTAGATGTCATCATGTAGGCTCACAGGATCATAGGTTTAATGCTTTAAGGAGCCTTAGAAGCCATCAAGTAGAGCCATCTCATTTTCTAGACCAAGGAGCTGAGGTCCAGGGATCTTAAAGCAGCTTAAGCTGCTTTAAAGTAACAGAGGTAGTAAGAAGTTAGCTAATGTTTATATAGCACTTTAAGATTTATAAAGCACTTTACAAATAGTATCTCATTTTATCTTTGTAACAGTTCTGAGAGGAAGGTGCTATTATTATCCCCATTATACAGATGAGAAAATTGAGAAAGATAGAGGTTAAGTGACTTGCCCAAGGTCACACAACTAAACCGTTTCTGAGACATAAACTCAGTTCTTTCTTTCTCCGGGTCCAAAGTTCTATGCACTGTGTTACCTAGCTAAATAAAAAGCTGGAATTACACCCATACTCCCTGACTTTAGGTTCCATAGAGACAACCTATGAGGATTTGGAATAAGGAATCTGCTCAGTATTAAAGGCTTAGTAAGGTACATTATGGTCTAAAAGTGTGTTTACTCCTGAGACTAGGTTAAAGTTAACACAATTAGATCACTGTCCCTGTCAACTCATGTTCACTCCTGTCTGATTCTTTGTGACCCTATTTGGGATTTTCTTGGCAAAGATATCGGGGTAGTTTGCCATTTCCTTCTCCATTTCATTTTATAGATGAAAAAACTGAGGCAGACAGAGTAAAGTGACTTGCCCAGGGTCACATAGCTAGAAAGTATCTGAGGCCAGATTTGAGCTCAGGAAGATGTCTTCCGGACAGCAGGCCTGGCATTCTATCCAGTGTGCCACCTAGCTGCCCACTGTTAACTCACTCATTAGGAAATGAACTTCTATTTACTCAGAGCTCTCTTGATTAGTTTAGCAACTTCCTAGAAGCATTTATCCTAAATATTAATAACTTCGGCAACATATACTTAATACAATCTAGGAGCAAACATAATTGCCATACTTGCTACAGAATAACTCTCCTCTCCCTTTTAGCAGAGGTTCATATATTATTTTTTGTTGTTATCAACCCTTTTAGCAGTCTAATGAAGTTATGGACCCCAGAATATTATTTTTAACCAAATAAAATAAAACATATAGGATTACAGAGGAAACCAATTATATTGAAATATGATAATCCATCTAAATATATTAATGTATATATGTACACACATATATTTGTTTATTTATTTATTTTATTGGGGGGGGCAGGGCAATGAGGGTTAAGTGACTTGCCCAGGGTCACACAGCCAGTGTCAAGTGTCTGATGTCGGATTTGAACTCAGATCCTCCTGAATCCAGGAACAGTGCTCTATCCACTGCGCCACTAGCTACCCCATACACACATATATTTAAACAGGTTCACACACCTTAGGTTAAGAACCTATAATTTATAGAAACAAATGAGTGAAATTTGGGTTACATAAAGTACATTTTTGAATTACTACAGAACTGGCACAGGAATAAAATTTGAGCTCTAACTCTGGTTCCTGCCTCTATCTTAAATGCTCTGAGCCAATCTATGTCCCTTTATGGTTTTGAGTGGACAGGGAGTCTATATGTCTATAGGGAGTGTCTGATATATGGAAATATTTTCCTCAATTAAAGCAGTAATGCTATATCCTTGATTAGATCCACAGTCACTAGAAAGAGATTGGCCTAGCTGGTCACGTATAAAAAATAAAGTGATTAAAGAAAGACCAAAAACAAATAGTTTCATAGGCAACCTATGGAACTAGTCTATCAGTCCACATTAGCTAAACAGGTACTAACTTCCGGTTGTAAGCCTGCAGGTAAGGAGAGAGAGAGAGGGGGAGAGAGAGAAAGAGAGAGAGAGAGAGGGAAGGAGGGAGGGGGAGAGGGGGAGAGAGGGGGAAGAGAAGGTGAGGGGGGAAGATGGGGAGGGAGGGGAGAGAGGGGAGAGGGGGGAGAGAGAGAGAGAGAGAGAGAGAGAGAGAGAGAGAGAGAGAGAGAGAGAGAGAGAGAGAGAGAATGAGAACAAGAACAAACAAGTGGGCATGCTATCACCAGCGGTGTACTCTCCCCATCTAGGCAGATATGAATTTATAAGCATGTATCCTTGCTATTCTTTTTGTCCCTGTTGTGTTTGTTCTTTCCTACTCTGGGTAAAGGAGTGTTAGAAATAGAAGTGACTATATTGTAACCTCATGACATTTTTTAAAAATTCCTTGATAAAAGACAATATCAAAAATATATATGCACAACTGGATAAGGAGAGAGATTCATTATATTTCAAGAAGAAAGAATGAGAGATACAAAAACTAGGGGCTACATTAATATCCATGAAATATTAAAAGACCCCAAGTAAAGTGACCAGTGCATTGGGCAGCTCTTTTATAGAGGATTTAAGGAAAGACATCTACAAGAATTAAGTGGATCGAGAAGGCACAGTTAGATTGCCATCTATACTTTTTACCAAGAGCATCCATAATGATGGAATAATAAGCAGTAACAACAACAGCTAGCATTTACTTAACATTTTAATTTTACAAAGTATTTGACATCTGCTCTTTTATTTGATCTTCACAATCATGGGGAGTATATGCTATTATCATCCCCATTTTACAGAGGAGAATCAATGCTAAGAAATGTTAAGTAACTAGCCCAAGGTAAGATTCAGACTCAAAGCCTTCCTGACTTCAAGTCCAGTTCTCTATCTCTATTTCTATGCCACCTAGTTCCTTCTGTATGAAACAGAAGTGATCTTATGAAATTCTTCCCATCATCATTCAGTCAATCAACAGGTATTTAGTTATTTATTTTTAGTAAACATGCTATTTATGAACCACAATGCAATAAATATTTTATTAAATAAAGGGCATTTGAAGACAGAACTAAATTTAATTTGAGACTAAATCTAATTCTAAAGAATTGGAGGATCAAAGTACAAATAATAGATAATTTCATCAAAGAAAATAAAAACAATGAGAAAACATAAAAAAAAATTTTAATACAACCAAGTGAGTCTTAGGGGAGAATTGAAATCTCAAACATGTCATAAACAAAGAATAGATGATGCAAAAGAATTGATGGTACAACTAAAAAAACTAGAAAAGTTATATATATATATATATATACATATACATACACATATATACATATGTATGTACACATATACACATACATATATGAAACACTTTTCTAGCTTTTTAGTTGCAATAATACTATATGCTTAGTGTATATACACATACATATATATATATATATAAAAGACTTTTCCAGTTTTTTAGTTGCAATAATACTATATCTTTAGTGTATATATAAAATCAGTTAAACACAAGCAGAAAATTCACTATTTAACATATCCAATAAACAATCTAGACCACTGATATCAAACTCAAGTAGAAAAGTGGCCACTAAATAGTAAATAAGAATCTTCAGGTGCATATTGACTTGGAAAATCACATACTAACATTATTTACATTTGATCATTATTGTAGCTTGTGTATTTTATAGAAAGTATCAGAGAATTCAGACAGAATTCCTGCCTTTGAAAACCTTAAAATCTAATTCTCCCATTCAGTGAGTCAACTAGCATTTTTCAAACACTCACTATGTGTCAGGCCATATGCTAAGAGCTAGAAAAAATACATAACCAAAAAGAAAGAAAGCCCTTGTCTTCAAAGTGTTTACATTCTAATGGAAAAAGACAATCCATAAAAGGAAGCTAAAACAGGGGACAGGAAGGAAGACATCCTGCACTGGGGCATGATGGAAAAGTCCCTAGAAGTGCTGCCTGAATAAAAATAAAGAGAGTTGTCCTGGGTGCCTGCATTAAATAGAGGTTTGGGGGAAGAGCCCTCCACCCTCCAAATAGAGGAAGAGACAAAGTGTACAATTAAAGAAATAAAAAGAGATTTACACATATAAACCCATTAGAGAAAATTTAGTCCTAAATATTATATTAGAAGTTATTATAAGGATTGTTGTTGTTCAGTCATTTTTCAGTTGTGTCTAATTCTTCATGAGCCCTTTTAGGGTTTTCTTTGCAAAGATACTGGAGTGGTTTGCCATTTCCTCTTCTAGCTCATTTTATGGATAAGGAAACTGAGGCAAATAGGGATAAGCAACTTGCCCAGGGTCACACAGCTAGTGTCTGAGGTCAGATTTGAATTCAGCAAGATGAGTCTTTCTGACTTCAGATCTAGCACTCTATATCTATTGCACCACCTAGCTACTTACCATAAGGGTTATAGGAATTCAAAGAAAAAAAAAATCAGTGTTTTGGATACAGTAGGCCTTCCTAGGGCTGCTCAAACCAATTCAAACCATAGTCAAACCAACCATTGCCAGTTAATGTTGACTGATGGAAATGCAACATTCATTCATTAAACAATTATTTAATAAGTCTCTACTATATGTAAGGTATTGGGCTACCCATTGAGGGTACAAAGACAGAAATGAAACAGTTCTTGTCCTCAAAGAGTTTACAGATATAAATAGAATATTGACTGTGTGTGAGAGTTGGCCGTAGAGGAACATCATGTACTCCAATAAGGAAAAACAAAATCACTGGTAGGGAAGATCACTAATAATTGAGATGGGGGGTGAAAGACCCTATGTGGGAAGTAGCTCCTGAGACTTAAAGGAAGCTAGGGATTCTAAGAGGAGATGAGAGGGGAGAGCATTTGATGCTATGTATTATTACATGAAAAACATTACATGCTGTGTACTATTACACACACACACACACACACACAGTGAGAAGTGACATAGACAGATGAATGATCAGTCAGGCTGATGAGCTGGGAACTGTTTTCAGAAGCATTAGAGCCTCACATGTGATGGATGAAAAGATTCATCAAAAGCAGAACATACCGACATTTTAAGCACTTGGGCAAATGCATTACAACACAAAACTGAAATCCAGCTCGTCAAGATTGAAAGCCCAAGCCGGAGCATCAGACAAATGCATACAAATGGACTGAAAACAGATCAGTAATGCTGCCCTGTGCAGGATTTGGAAACCTTGTTTTTGCTGCTGATCCTAGTACAAAAGTCTCCCCGTGGTAATGATTATCAATGTGTCCTATCCCTGGCCTCCTCTCATTCTCTAGTTTATCAGCTTTCCTAATTTTCCTGACCAGAACACTCAGAGATATTTACTCAAATTCCCACATGAGCTAATCAGATAAGCACTGGGCGGTAGAGGCAGAAGACTTGCATTTTAGCCCCAAACCAGCTCTTGATTCACTATGTGACTAGGGAAACCACCCCAAAAAGCAACTGAGACACAGAGTCTTTCACTAAAGGCCTCTTCTGATGCTTCTTCACAGTGGGAAGTAGCCATGTCTTCTCAAAACAGAATGCAAGTCCTGTCACGTCTCAGCACATGGGTTCAAGAGTATGGGCCTGGTGCCAGACTGCTGTCCAAAGATCAGCCTAGTTAAGAGCATAAGAGTCAGCACTGAAAACCTGACCTCCACCCCTAACCCCCAGGAGCCAGAATCATTGGATTTAAAGCAGTAGAGGACCTTAGAGACCATCTAAGCTAATTCCTTCCCCATTTTACAGATTAATTCACTGAAATCAAATAGGCTAAATAGATTAGATGAATTGTTGGGGGAGAGCTGTCAAAAAGAAGTTATAGTTTAGTGGTCAACTCTCCATTGATGAGGCTTAGTAAGATGTGTCTTCACTTAACAGTATTGTGGGGGGTTTTGCATTTTAAATTTAAATTTTATGTTTTCAATTAACAAGAATTGTAATAAATGGAACAATTAAGAGAGAGAATGGAAGGAAGGAAGGAAGGAAGGAAGGAAGGAAGGAAGGAAGGAAGGAAGGAAGGAAGGAAGGAAGGAAGGAAGGAAGGAAGGAAGGAAGGAAGGGAAAAAAAGTCCTGCATTATGTCTAAAATGTGTGTGTGCATGTGAGTGTGTCTCAATTTGTACCCTTTCTCTCAGGAAATGGATAACATGATTATAGTCTTTGAAAGAATCAACATTGCAACATGGCAACTAAAAAGTTAATGAGCTCAATCTAAACTAAGAGGCAGATTATCCATAGAATATGAGTTTGTCTTTCCCCTGTAGTCTGCCCTAGTGAGGTAACATCAGGAGGACTGTTTCTACTTTTAGGTGTCATATTTTAGGAAAGGCATTGACAAGCTAAAGAGCTTCCAAGGGGGATTGTCCAAGGTGGGTGTGGAGGCTAGAGACTGTCATATATGAATTGGTTGCAGGACCTGGAAGCGTGTAGCCTAAGGAAGAGACAATGTAAAGGATGAGAGCTATCTTCAGATATTTGATGAGTTCTTAGTTGGAAAATGGAATAGATTTGTTCTTCTTGTTCCCAAAGGACAAAGATAGAAGCATTAATTCGATACTATAGGTCAGATGATGATGATGATGGCTAACATTTATATAGCAGTTACTATGCCCTAGATGTTGTGCTAAGCACTTTACAATGATCACATTTAAAAATCATCATAATTTTGGGAGGTTGGTACTATCATTTTCTTCATTTTACAGATGAGGAAATTTGAGCAAGCATAAATTGAGTGACTTGCCCAAGGTTAGACAAAACTAGGAAGCATCTGAGGCTGAATTTGAACTCAGATCTTGCTAACTCCAGGCCCAGCATTCTTTCCACCAGGCCACCAAGCTGTGTACATGATGTTCCTCTATCCCTAATCCTCATAAACTAATTTTTAGTTCAATGGAAGGCATAACAACTGAAGGAAAAACTTCCTAATGATTAAAACTATCCAAAAGAGTTGATTATTAAAGATGTCAAATACTGAATTCTTACTCAGGTATAAGTTGGACTAGCATCCTCTGAGGTTCCTTCCAATTATGAGATTCTATGCTTTATGTGAATCTCATTCTGGGACTCACCAGGCCTATACTTGTACCCTTTCCTGAATAGTAAGTCCTGCCAGGGCTTGCATGCACTCCCTGGGCAGAGCCTTTGAGAATCAAGGGTCACCATGATGAGTCACTGGAGGAGGGTATCAGTGTATAAATACTTATCTGACTTAAAGGGAAAAATACTTGACCTTAAAACTCTTTGATTTGTCAAATAGAATTCTGTTTTTGTCTGTCTAGACAAATTGTTTCAGCCATTTTAAAGACACCACCATTAAAACATACAAAAAGGGGACCTCAAAATATTCAGTTTTCTTTCTTTTTTCCCAATCATCAATGCTTTTTGCTTACACATCATTCATTTCCATATGTAGCCTTTCTGCCTTCATGCATTTTCCCTTGTAATAAAGATTTTTAAAATCATTCAGCAAATTTATTGACATATCAATCTTTTTTTGTGTGTGTGTGAGGCAATTGGGGTTAAGTGACTTGCCGGGGTCACACAGCTAGTAAGTGTTAAGTGTCTGAGGCCAGATTTGAACTCAGGTACTCCTGAATCCAGGGCCGGTGCTTTATCCACTGAGCCATCTAGGTGCCCCGACATATCAATCTTGAGTGACAGCAAATACAATGTTCCATGGCCCCCCTACTCTCCAATGATAAGAGGGAGATCTATTTTCTCACCTTTTCTCCATTCATTAGTCTGGTCATTAGAATGACACAGTGCTCAATTCTGTTTTACTGCTTGCAAATTTCTAACAAAATAAGGCAAGTTAACCATTTATTTCAAATGCCAAATTCATGTGAGGCTCCCAAATTAATGCCTGGGAAATAAGACTTTCTCTTTTTCTCTGTCCTCAAAGTTCCCACAACTAGTCTTCAGAATGGCAAATTTCCAAACTTAATTGATGCAGTGAAACTAGAGAGAAAAAAAGGTGCAGCTCTAATATATTTATAGACTTATCTTCCCCAGATTCCAGGTAGATGAGACACTCTTCCTTTATGATAGAAAGAACTCCAGATTTGAAGTCAGAAGAACTGCATTCAAGTTTTGGCTTTATCATTTCACAGAAGAACAGAATATCAGAATCTCAGAGTTGGAAAAGACATCTGTGGTCATCTGGTCTGTTGGTGCTTGAATAAGAATTACTTCCAGTACATACCCAATAAGTGGACATCCAGCCTTTGAAGATCTCCAGTGGGAGGGAACCTATGAGCTCCCAACACAACCCATTCCACTTGTAGACAGTTCTCACATTAATAAAACGAAGGTCTATGATGTTGTCAATGGAGCACCAACACAAACTGCAACCCACCCAAACTTATTTGGATAAATTTTAAAGAGTTTCTTGAAATTCAGAGACTTTAAGTAACTTTTTCATGGTCAGAATTTGAACCTAGCATTCGAACTCCAAGTCTGACACACTACTCCCTATGCCAAAATAACTCAATGGGTAACTTGAATTGTTAAGAAGTATGTATATGGGGGCAGCTAGGTGGTGCAGTGCATAGAGCACCGGCCCTGAAGTCAGGAGGACCTGAGTTCAAATCTGGACTCAGACACTTAACACTTACTAGCTGTGTGACCCTGGGAAAGTCACTTAACCCCAATTGCCTCACCAAAAAAAAAAAGTATGTATATGTGTGTATATGCATGTGTGTTGTCCCCCAACATCAAGCATCATTCCACCTCTTTACAACACCTAATAATCACTCCTACTTCTGCCCTCTGGGGTCAAGGAGAACAATTCTAAATTCTCTTTCCATTAGATCAAACTGCAAGTCCTTAAAGATAGTTATCTTATTCCATCTACAACATATATAGCAAGTGGTCATCCAGCCTCTACTTGAAGGTTTCCAGTGCAAAAGAATCTATTCTCTCCTAAGGTAGCCCATTCAGCATCGGGATGGCTCTCACATCAATGCACCAAATGTCTTCCCTTCCTCCTTAAGTTTTTCCTCCTCTATTCTAACTATTCCTATTTCCTTCAGCCTATCTTTATATAACATGAATTGGAGGCTTCACTCTTCTGATTGCTGTCTTTTGGATGCTTTCCAGATTCCAATACCCAGAACTTAACCTGATACTCTTGATACAGTTGAGCCAGTGAAGAATGATCACTTTCCCAGTCCTGCATACCATGGCACTCACTCCAGACTAAGATGGTATTAATTTTTTAACTGTCATCATACTATTGACATATTAACTTTCATGCCACTAAAACCCCAAGATCCTTTATACATGAACTTCTATCAGTCCATGATCCTCCCAATTTGTACATGTGAAATTAATACTTGAATTCAGTGCATTTGTCCCTATTAAATTTCATCTTATTTGATTTGACCTACTCTGGAAGATGGTTACTAGCCTTTCAAGATCTTTTGGGATCTTAACTCTGCCTTTAATCATGGTCACTTAACTCTCCTAGCTTTTGTCAGTTACAAATCTGATACGAATACCATTTTTGTCTTTGACTCATTTTTTTTTAATCTAAAAAAAATTAGAGCTAAGTCAAATACCAGGGTGGCTTCACTATAAATAATTTTTCAATTTTATTTTGAATCACTAATGGCTACCCTTTGGTTCCAGTCATTCTAACTCCTGAGAATTCATTTAGCTGTACTATTTCTAGATGATATCTCCATATTTTCCACAACAAAACTGGAGAGAGTTTGTCAACTGCATTGTGAAATTAAAGATAAAGTTATCTTTTACATCCCCTTGTTTTACCAGTCTAATAACCCTGTCAGAAAAGGAAATGAGACTAGTCTGGCATGACCTGTTTTTGTTGAAGCCACCTGAATCTCTGTGAAACATTTCCTTTCCTAAGGGTTTGCTAACCCTGACTTGGCTTGCAAAGCAATTTTAAATCTATTACCTTAATTTGTATTTACAACAGCCCTAAGATGTGAGTGCTACTTTTGTCCCCATTTTATAGATGAGAAAGATGAGGCAAGGAGTTTACTGATTTGTTCAGGGCCACATAATTTGTTAGAATCTAAGGGCAGATTTGAAGTCATCTTCCTGACACCAGTCTTTCACCATCCCTGCAGCACATCTCTCATGCTCCAGGATTTTTCAAAGATCACTGATAGTGGCTAGCCATCATATTTTCCATTTTTTCTATACTGAGAGATTTAGTTCATCTAGGCCTGATGACTTGAACTCACCAAAGGCAACTATGTGCTCCTAACTAGATCCATGCTTATCTTTTGTTTCAATTCCCTATTAGTCATTTTTACCCTGTGCTTTCTAGTCCAAAGATCATCTTCCCTGGAAGGAAAAAAACACACACAAAAACCAGAAATAATAAAAGAATTGAGCATGATAGGCCAACAGTTGTGTTAGGTCACGGTGAAATAAGAGCAAGAAGGGGCAGCTAGATGGCGCAGTGGATAGAGCACCGGCCCTAGAGTCAGGAGTACCTGAGTTCAAATCCGGCCTCAGACACTTAACACTTACTAGCTGTGTGACCCTGGGCAAGTCACTTAACCCCAATTGCCTTACTAAAAAAAAAAAAGAAAGAAAGAAATAAAAGAAATAAGAGCAAGAGCCAATAGAAAACTTGCTCCAGGGAGATGCCTCACTAGGGATGTGCTGGGACTAATTCTGATTTCCATGTGAACTTTTTCACCTCAAAAATCAGCAAATCAGTGTGTGATTTATTGTTTTTGTTGATTGTACAGATTGAGAAAGAGGATATATTAATCATTTAGATTCAAAGGTGTGCCATGTGAATTTTTTTTTCTCAGAGAGATGGTTATTATACATTTACCAATATACTACTCCAGGCTGAAGCTTAGACCAACAGATCAGTCATCTGCTAAGGAGGGGCTTCCTGGAAAATGCATTGGGGCTACTTTACCTGCTCCTTAGCTACTTACACCTTATAGAATGGAGAGTGGTGCAAAAATGAAGATACCTTCCCTCTGGGATTACCAAGAGTTTTTATGCTAGAACAGGAAGCCCTTAGAAAGCTCTACTCACTAGGTATCTTTATCTGGCTGCTTAAGAATTATATCCTTCATATTTCAATAAAGCAATCACTTGTTTGCATACCTAAAATCCAGTATATCCAGAACTGCTCCTTGCCTGAAGTCCCTTCTCTCTGTCATCAGTTAAAATCAACCAATAGCTAACATTATAGAGCATGGTGAGGTCTGCTAAGCTATTTACATATATTATCCCAGTTGATCCTCACAACAGTCCTCTGAGGTAGGCATTATTATTATTCCCCCATTTGTGAAATGGGGCAATTAAGATTGAGAGATTTTAAGTATCTTTCTCACAGTCACACAGCTAGTAAATGTCTGAGACTGGTTTTGAACGCAGACCTTCCTGATTCCCAGACCACTGTTCACTATCATTGTAATTCTGTGTGACCTTGGCCAAGTCACTGACCTCTATGAGCCTTAGTTTTTTCATTTTTCAAGAGGGAATAATAATACTTGACTCCCATCCTCATAGTGTTACAATAATAATCAAATGGGACCACATAGGTAAAGCACATTGTGAACCTTAAAGTATCTGTAAGTCCCAGGTGTTATTATAAAGTCACAAGTGATGCTCCTTGGTCAAACAGTGATTTCTGGTGTTCTGGTCTTATTATTTGCTTTTATCAACTGCCTGATGGAAAGAAACAAAGGGGTGCCCCCACCCTTAATCATTGTCAGATCTTCCAGAAGGTGGAAAGTTAAGGGATCATTAAACCACCCCTGCACTATTTGTTGGGCAGGGGCCAGAAGCAGGCTTGCATATACCACATACATTCAGTAAATGATATGGATCAAGAATGCTAGGAAAGGGAAATATGTAAACTTATTTTCAATCAATCAACAAGCATTTGTGAAGTTCTGGGTATTTGGGGAGACAGCATACAGGGCTACTGTGTTGGACTTATAGTCAGGAAGGCATGAGTCAAATCTTTCTTCAGATAGATACTAGCTGTGTAGCCTTGGAAAAGTCACTTGACTTGTATAAAACTCAGTTTTCTGACTGGTAAAATGAGGATAATAATAGGGCCTCCTTCATAGTTATAGTTCTTAAAATAACCAATATGAATAAAGCATTTTTCCTACTTTAAAGTGCTACATAACTGAACTGCTACTGCCATTGTTGTTAGTATTGTTGTTATTATAGACTTACCCAATATTAGTAACACAAGAACTGTACCTTTCTATCAAGAGATTAAAAGATAATTGAGTAAACAAGATGCAGAACAAGAAATAATTTGTGAATATAGGGACTGGACCTTTGATTTCTTTGGTATACCAAACTCCCAGATGGGTAAACTCATTCTATGAATTCAAGTTGGCACCTTCTCTGTGACCTATATTCTTGGTGAGCTGCCTGGACACATAGACTTTCAGTGACTTGTCCAGGGTCACAGAGCCAAGTATTTGTTAAAGAAAGCAAATAATCCTAGGTCTTCCTGGTTTCAAGGACCTCTTTCTACCCACCAATCTATGCTGCTGCATAATGATCTCATATTTCTAGGATAATATAAGATTTACAAAACATCCCTGGGAGTTAGATCAATAAGTATTAGGGACAGGGACTGGACCTTTAATCTCAAACAAGTATTAACATTGTCATGTTAAAAGATAAGGAAACTGAGACTTAGAAAAGTTAGTTGGTTTGCCCAAGTGTCAGAGCCAGGATTCAACCAAGACCCTGCCCTATTTCCTTCTCTTATTCCCTTACTTTGACCCTCCTTGTTTCTCCCTTCTTAAGTCCTCTCACTGTCTTGTCCTTCACATATACAATATATTATATATTTAAAATAACATTCCGTGATCAGATAGTGAAGAGCTAAAATACATGATAGGGGCAATTAGAGGCCAGAACATTATATATTTTTCAATTGTGTGCTATAGGCAATAACAGATGCGGTGGATAGAGTTCTGGGCCTGGAAACAAGAAGACTCGTCTTCATGAGTGTAAATCTGACTTCAAACACTAGATATGTCAGACTGGGCACACCATTTAAGCCCATTTGCCTCATTTTCCTCTTTTGTGAAAGGAGCTAGAAAAAGGAATAGCAAAGCACTTCGGTATCTTTTCCAAGAAAACTGTAAATGGAGTCATGAAGAGTGGGACACAACAGAAAATGACTGAACACATAAGTAATAATGCCAAAGCATTTTGATGGATGGTATTGATGGGGTTGAATTATCATGGAGGACCTAGTTTTTTTTAAATTTGGTACTTATTTGTCAGTATTGTTCCTATAATGGGGATGTGTTCAATTTTCTCATGAAATTCTGAAGGCTCCTTTGATCTGTGTTCAGAATAAAAATTAAAGAATTATATATACATCATGGAGGACCTAGGACCTCAGCAGTGGCTTGAAAGGTTTAGGTACAAAGCTAGATGAAGCTAGATGAGTATATGGATAAGTAAAAAATAAGGGGGCAGCTAGGTGGCACAGTGGATAGAGCACTGGCCCTGGAGTCAGGAGTACATGAGTTCAAATCCGGCCTCAGACACTTAACACTTACTGGCTGTGTGACCCTGGGCAAGTCATTTAACCCCAATTGCCTCACTAAAAAAAAAAAAAAAGGAGGAAGGACAGAATGAATAAATGCCAAGAAGGCAATAAAGAATGGGGTGTGAGTGTGCTGAGGTGGTTTGTATAATTAGGACCACTTGCTGACTATAAAAAGTCAACTTGGAAGCAGAAGGTGGATGGGACTCAGGATACCCAGGCTTCTGTATGCATGAAGAGAGGTTCTGTTTTCAAGAATAAAGAGTCTCCATCCTTTGCTCTGGTCCAACCTTATTTAGTCAAGTTACAGGTGACAGTTTAGAAAGGATATTGAAAAGCTGTATAATGTCTAGAGCATGGCAGTCTGAAGGGTGAAGGGCCTTGAGTTTGTGCCATGTGGGGAGTGGTTAAAGAAACAGAATAGGTTTAGACTAGAGAAGGGAGTAAAGGTGGGGGGAGGGGGAAAAGAAGTGAAATGTGATCAAGTATTTGAAGCAGGAATACACTTGTTTTGTCCCAGAGTGTAGAACTAAAAGTAATGGGTGGATGTTGCAAAGAGGAAAATTTAGCCTTAGTATAAAGAAAAAATGGAGTTCAAAATTGGAATGGACTATGCTAAGAAGGAATGGGTTTGCCCTCACTTTTGGCAGAGACTGAATGACCATTTGTTGAGTATGTCTGCTAAGGATTATTTTTCACCTTTAGGTTAAACCAGATTACTGCTAAGGTTCTTTCCAAATCAGAAATTCTTCAATTCCTTGCCAGTTCTATTTGATGTGGGACAAGTCTCTATCCTTCTCTGAGTTTCATCTATAAAAGGAATTATTTGGACTACATGATTTCTAAGAGTCTCGGAAACTCTGAAAATCATATAATATATAAAGAAGAGTGAAAACTTAAGTTTGGACTACTAAGGTGGGTATTCATTGAAAATACCAAAGCTAAATGGAGGAATGTAGTCTTTCTGCACTAGCCAATAGGGAACCACTGGAGGTTCTTAGACTAAGGGGTGATGAAACAAAAATAGCTTTAGGAGGATTCTTTCACCTCAGTGTAAAGGATGGATTGAAAGGGATAAAGAGAGAGACCAGAGTCAGAGAGGAAAACTATTATGACATAGGCAGTTTAATACCATACATGCTTTTTGATCAGACAATTAGGACATGATGAAGAGTGAACTGAGTGACTAGGAGAGAGGTCCTGGATTGATGTAGTAGGGAAAGGCGATGTGCACTAAGGATTGTTTTCTGGAAATATATTTGAGATACAGAGTTGGAACAGCAAAAGCCATTGCACAAGTGCTTTCTGGAAAAAGAAGGCTCCAGGTGGAAAGAGCTGGTAAGTACCCTAGGGTGGCTGACTTTGAAACCAAGGCCCCTGAGGGTAAGGGGACAATTTACATCTGTATGTAACTACCTCCCCTTTCCACACACACAAAACCCACTCCCCAATTCCAGCAGCATGGGTCTCAGACACTTCCTGAGGGAAAGGGAATACACATTTTAGCCTAGCAGAGTGCCCCTTTCCCTTCACAATGACTGTTTGCCCACCTGAATCTTACAAGGTTCGTCCATCCCATGACTTCTTGGGGGAGGAAGGACTGGCAGCTGCGCTCAAAGTAAAGCCAGGAAGCATCTCGGGGTCACCCCAGGATGTATCTGCATCACAAGGAAGACATTATTTCCTCAATGAGGAAGGCTGTGTTTGTCTGAAACCCCAGGGAGCTGATGGAGTGTTAATGTGTGGATTTGCAGCACCATTGGCCTTCCCAGTAAAAATGCCTTGGGTTGTGAGAATGGAGTTGCTGTGGGTAATCCAGAGCAGTACTTGGCTAGGTAAACACAGATTGGACACAAGTCCTGCTACAATGGCCAGGAATCGATGTTAGAAAGGGAACTGGCTAATTTGTCATGCTGGTTACTTGTAAACAGAACAAATGAGAGTTCTGCTTACCAAGAAACATCAAGAAAGCAGCTCATGGACAGGCAAACTACCATTTCCCTGAGAAACAATATCTTCTTCCAAGGAGACCTAAAAACTGCCTACTGCAATAGTAAAGTGGGCTGTTCCAGGGTATTACTGAAGGGTTATAGCAGCTGCTTTTCAATCTGGCTCCACAATTTAATGCTGCTCGGTGTGTGAAGAGAGGGAAAGATTTGCTAGAGTCAGCATGGGTCAGAGAACCACCAATAAAACAAAGGGAAACAAGTAGTCTATGCTAGTATAGAAAGGAAGAGGGTCAAACCACAAAAGAAAAGTCAGTTGTCATTGACTTTAAATTAGGAAAATAGATAAAGTCAGGGGGGCTAAGTGAGGTACACAGACTTTGAATTGAGAAAGCCTTTTAAAAATAATTCTGTCTATCTTGGAGCAACTGGCAGTTGTCAAAGGGGAGCTTTCAAAAGTTGTAAAACTTAACAGTTTAATGACCTGCTGCTAGTATGGAAGAAGAAAAGAAACAGTCAATTCAAGATGATGGGTGAGCTACCACCCACGTAGAAACTGAAAAGGGAGCATCTAATCTATTCCTTGGTAGTTTCCTAACTGCAATATTAGACCTATGAGATAATAATAATAATAATAAAAAGCTGACATTTTCCTAGTGTTTTGAGGGTTGTAAAGTCCTTTATGTATACTATCTCACTTGATCAGCATAGTATATATGCTAAGAATTTTTTTTTATTACCATTTTACAGATGAGCAAACAGGCTCCTCTTTACATTAGCTTAAGTGAACAGAGATGATGTAATTCATCCTCCTCATTTTTTCCATTGTAATGGGAGCTAGGATTCATATGTAGCACTCAGTTTTTTAAAAAGAAAAAAAAACATTTGCTATATGTATGACCTTAGGCAAGTCATTTTACTTCTTACTGCTTCAGTTTCCTCATATGTGAAATGAAGGGAATTGAAATGGATTGTCTCCTAGGGCCCTTCCAGTGCTACATGTGTGATTTTATAAATACATTATATCATTGAAAGAAGTGATTAATAGAATCAAGGAGCAGAGATGTGAAATTAATTTCCCAGTTAGGAACAGAAATGAGAAGGGAACCTAGAATATCAGTCAATAAACATTTCCTATTGTCATGGGGAAAATAGGGTAGGGAATTCAGGATAGGGATTAGGGGTTTGGAATAGGAGTAGGGGTTTGGGGTCCTTAGGAATTCCTCTTTAAAGAATTACACTCTCTTGCACACAAAAGCAGTTAGACTAAGATAGTAATTTATTTAGTGGCAGGGGAAGGGAAGGGAAGGGAAGGGAAGGGAAGGGAAGGGAAGGGAAGGGAAGGGAAGGGAAGGGAAGGGAAGGGAAGGGAAGGGAAGGGAAGGGAAGGGAAGGGAAGGGAAGGGAAGGGAAGGGAAGGGAAGGGAAGGGAAGGGAAGGGAAGGGAAGGGAAGGGAAGGGAAGGGAAGGGAAGGGAAACCATGAAAGAAATCCTTGGACTTCTCGTGGGGAGAAAGGCATGGCAGAGTGTGGCTCTGAGATACCAATCTCCTCAAGCAGGAGACAGGCAGGTACTTTTATAGAGGACTGATGGAGGTGACCCTTTGACTGTGGAAAGTTCCTGTAGTGAGGGACCACCAACCCCCACTGGTGGTGGCTGAAGGAATTGGGTGAGAAGTGGCTTGAGATCTCTCAAGTCATCTACTCAGGACACAAAGGAAGCAGCCACACACAAATTTATCTCCCTAGGGGAAAGGGAGACTAGAATGAAGGGTGGAGGTCTAAACTAGCTCAGTCTGATCTGGTTCCACTTATCTATTTAGGTGTGTCTGTCCTTTGGTTTAGCTTCTCAAGGAGAAGGTTCTTTAATGTGCCCCAGAGAACTTCTGGGGTGCTCTGGGCCCATAACGCTATGTACCCACTATGTGTCAGGCACTGTGTTAAGTGCTGGAAACAGAAAGGTAAAAAACAGTGCCTGCCCTCAAGGAGCTTAAAGTCTAAACTGTGAAGGAGCTTTGAGATTATCTAGGCCAATCCCTTCATTCTCCCAGTTTGGAAACTGGGACCCAGAATACAGTAAATGATGTGCTAAAGGTTACGCAACCAGTTTTTTAATTTATTTAGAATTTGTAACAGATCATCCATTTACTTAATTTCAGAGGTGAAGCTAAAACAAAGGTTTCCTTACTCCTATTTCAGTGCTCATTTTATTAGGCCAAGAGGCCTAAGTTTACAAATAGATTAGGTTGCTTTATTTTCATCCTTGACAAGCTTTTATCAAAGATCTTTTCATATTTTGTGGTATTCTTCTGCAGGTCCCCCCCTAATAAATGGAATGAAGTGGGTGAGATTTGGAAAGGACGATGTCATGTCAACTTTTTAGAAAATCCACTACAACTTAGCAAATATTTTATTAGGCATTTACTTCATCCTGGGCTAGTTCTGAGTATATAAAAAAGAAAAACTACATTCAGGAGGACCTGAGTTCAAATCCAGCCCCAGACACTTGACACTTACTAGCTGTCACCTTAGGCAAGTCACTTAATCCTCATTACAGCACAAAAAAGAAAAAAGAAGCCCTTGCTCTTGATGAGTCTGGTGTAATAAAACATGATCACAGATAAATACATGGTAATTTAAGAAGTAATAGGATGCTCCCAACCTGCGGTGGAGGAAGCAGGGGTGGAGGAAGAAGTAAAAAAAAAAGTCAACAAGAGTACTAACTTCAGAGAGGCAGATCTGGGTTCTAGTCTTACCTCTGACACCTCCTAGGAATGTGAGCCTCAGCAATTCACATAACCTCTCACCATTCTAAACAGCTCTCTAATACCCTTAGTTGCAGAGAAGTTACTGACCTGCATTGGTTGAAGGGTGATCCCTAGCAAGTGCCTGACACATAGTAGGCATTTAATTAATGCTTGTTGATTTATGTTCAGAGCTGTGTTTTAGGCGGTAATGTAGAGGATGGATTGGAGGAGGGAGAGATGAGGTCAGAGGAAGGGAGAACAGTTATTACAATAGATCAAGCAAGAACCAGTGAGAGTCAGAAATAGTATCATTATAATAAAAATAATCATTCCCATTTATACATCACTTTAAGGTTTACAAAGTTCTTCTTAACAACCTTGTGAGGTACCAGGAACATATTAATATGAATGGGAAAGGAAAGCCTGGAATTATGAAGCAAGTATTAAGGAGGTAAAAATCAATAGGTCTTGGCGACTAAACTTCTTTCTTGAAGGTTATTGATGAACTATTAATTGCTAAATCTGACAGCCTTTTCTCAACACTCATCCCTCTTGGCCTAATTGTAGCATTTACCACTGTTTACCCCTTGCTCCTCAGAGAGACCCTCTCCCCTGAGCTCCCATCGTGTATCATCAATTGCCCAAAGGACATTTCAAACTGAATGTCTCAAGGATTTCAAACTTAACACATCCAAAACTGAATTAATTATCTCTCTCCTCTAGTGCCACCCTTCTTCTAAACTTTTCTCTTTCTGTTGAAGGGGCCACCATTCTTCCAATCTCCCAAGATGATAATCACAACTTTATCCTCTATACCTCCTTCTCCCTTGCCCTACATATCCAATCAGGTGCCAAATCTTGGCATTTTTGTTTTCATATCTCTTACACCTAACTCCTCTCTACTCAAATGGCTCTGACTTTAGTTCAGACCTTTGTAGCCTTTCTCCCTTATTATTTAAATTGCTTCCTTATTGGTCACTCTACCTGCTCCTTAAGCACAGATTTAACCATGCGATTCCCCTAATCAATTCCAATGGCTTCTTATTAACAGTAAGGTAAAATATTAAATCCTCTCTTTAGCTTTTAAAACCCATACAACCTGCTCCCTATCTATGTTTCCAAGTCTTTATTCGACATCACTTCCCTCCCACACTCTGAGATCCGGCCAAATTGGTCTTCTCTCTGTATGTCACACATAAAATTCCATATTTCATTTTCATGCCTTTGCACAGACCATTCTTCGAGCCTGGAATATACTCCCTCTTTATCTCTTTCTGAGAGTTCCTCTCTTCTTTTAAGACACTGTTCAAGCACCATCTTCTGCAAAAAGCCTTTCTTGATCCCCTTCAATTACTATCTTTTGGGACAAGTCACGATCAATTTGACCCCAAATTCTGCCCACATCAAAGGGAGGGAGAGTCCATTACACCACTGGGCAACGCTAATTGTCATGATGGTGTTTTAAAACTTTTTCTAAACTTTAATTTCCCTTTTTTCAACTTTCAAGCATTGTTCCTTTTCTGCCTTCTGGCAACAACAAAAAGTCTAAGTCTTTTGCCTGGAAAAATGAAGCTTTTCTTCACTAAATCTGCAGTGAAACTGCCACCAACCCAAACAACATATAATGCTTTAAATGTTGATGAATCAGCTATAATCTCTGAGGCAGGAATTTGACATTTACTGTCCTAAATGATTCCCTGGGTTTATTCATTCACTCAACAGATATGTTTTTAGCATGGTATTGCATATGGTATACTGGGCCAAGTGCTGGGGGAGACATATAAATGTATAAATATAAGTGAAATGCAGTCCTAGTTCCAAAGAGCTTTGTGTAGTAAGTCATGCATATAGATAACGGCATTAAAAATTAGTGAAATATAAGTATATGTATTTGTACAAAAATCAAATGTAATTAGTGAAAATTAGAATATGATAGTACAACAATTTTATGATCTATAAGATCAAAGAAAAAAATCTATTTCACCAGGGAGAGATCAGGAATTTTAATTCACCATTAGTTTATTACTTTTGGTTTTAAAGTATAGATAGATAGATAGATAGATAGATAGATAGATAGATAGATAGATAGATAGAGATATAAAGATATATATACACACACATATATATGTATACATATATATGTATATGTGTATGTGTCTGTGTATGTATGTATTGTTAAGGATTAAAATTCTAGCTAAACTGTCTAAAATATCTAATGAGTGGTTGCCAATAAATTATAAGCTTTAGCAAGAGTTAGACTTTTAAGCATTTATTAAGGAAAATAAGAATTTGGTAAAGAGAGAAGAAAGGCCTAGATTCCTCTATCTATTAAAGGGAGAGCGCATTTCTAGCTGCCTTCTCCGCCAGAGTCCCGAGGAAAGAGAGTGAGACCGAGAGTGAGCGCCAGTCTCTTCCTTCCTCCTCCCACTAGCCCGCGTCACTTCCTGACGCCAAAGACTCCTGGTCTTGCCCTCAAAGACCTTCGCTTCATGGGAGGAACTCTTCTACAGTAAGTCTCCAGAAGGTGGCGTCATTCCAATCGTTACAGTATGTATATAACTATATATAATATGTAGTGTATTTGTTATGTTTGGGGGGTTGCATGTTGTCTCTTCACATTAGAATGAGAAGACCTTAACGATTTTTCTTTCTTTGTATCCTCAGAACTTAGCACAAGGACTGACACAAAAAAAGTAATTAATAAATGTTTGTTCACTAAGTGCCTACTCTGTGCAAGATATAATATTAAATGCAAGTATGGAGGTTATAAAGAGAAAAAAAAAGTCCCTGACCCCAAGTCAGTTACAATCTGTTGCTGTCAAGGGTGGAGGATAGAACAGGAACATAGATAAACATAATACAGGGTGGGGAATAAGAGGGCAAAGAAGAGATAAGAGAAAGATTTCTAAGAATATTTGGAGAAGGCAAAAACACTTTTAGCCAAGAATATCATAAAGACTTCACTGAGGAAATGTCCCCTAACTAGGACTTTGAAAGCAGGTAAATTATCTAAAAGTCAGAGATGAGGGAGGGTGTTACAGGCACCATGAACAGCTTGTGAAAATGCACAGAGATGGCAAGGTACAGTCTGGGAAGAGCATGAAGTAGTAAAGGAGGCAGTACTTTAATGGATAGAAAATATATCAACAGAAAAATATGGGATGGGAAAGAGGGAATTCTAGGTATGAGAACAGCATGACCAAAGACACAGAGGTAAAAGTGGAGGGTATATTCAAAGGACAATAAATAATCCAATTTAGTTGAATTACAGAGTATCCTTATGTAAAATAAGGCTGGAAAGTTATGTAAAGTCAGATTTTTGTGAGATCTGAATACTTACTAGGGTGTTTGGTAGCCAGGGGAGAGACATGAAAGCCCCTCCTCCTCACACATACCAAAAAAAGGTTTTGGACTAGCGGATGATGAGGTAATGTCTGTGCACCAAGATAAATCAGTCTTACAACAATGTGTACGATGAATTGGGAGAAAATACACTGGATGGGGAAAGACTTGTTAGGAGGTTTGTGTGTGTGTGTATGTATATACACATACACATACACATACACATACACATACACATACACATACACATACACATACACATACACATACATATATATATTCACACATACTTTCTAGGGTTCCTAATAAAACCACACACATTCTCATATATATGAGATATACATGTATTACATGTGTATATATTATATCTGTATATATAACATACATGTTATACATTACATGTGTATTGTATGTATATATAACATATACACATTCACACGTATATACTTATCCACACATACATATAACACCACATACATATATGTTCATTATATATACACATATTCATTGGTGGGGATGGGGGAATGAATGAGGGGATGGGGGTGGGTAGATGGGTGACTTGTAGATCCTATAGGGCCGATCTTTTTATATGAAAACTTGGAAATGCAGGGCCAAGAAAGAAGGAAGGAAGGAGAAAAGTACAGAATGGAAGGAAAGAAAGAAGGAAGGAAGAAAGGAAATGAGAATTAAATACCTATTATGTGTCAGATACTGTGCTAAAATATTTATAAACATCTCATTTGATCCTCACAAAAATCCTGAATGTTAAGTGCTATTATTATCATCCTCATTTTAGAAACTAAAGCAAATGGAGCTTAAGCAACTTGTCCAGGGTCACACAGATAGTGTCTGAGCATGGCTTTGAAGTGAGGTCTTTCTGACTTTGGGTTCCTCTGTTCATTGTCCCACCTAGCCACCTTGTGTGGCCATACCATTCTGGCATCCTTTTTATATTGCTTATATTTATGAGATGCTACTGCATCTCATCACTGCCTGTTGCTTACTCTATTTTCACTCCTCCACTTAGTCAAAAGTTCCACTGCTCTAGGTATAGCTGGAAGAAAGGTCACTCTATATATATGATATATTTATACCACTAATGTTATTAGAAAGCTATCAAGACAGAGTAGACTATCCTAATCCAAGAGAAATATGACTCATGTGTCATTGAAAAGTCTTAGACCTTGTAAAGTTTATGTGGGTTTTAAAAGTATACTGTCCAAGTGATATTGTCAGATATCTGCTCTCACATCCAGCCTGGGGATCCCTTGGGCAGAACTCAGCTGAGATTTCTGTGTAGTTATTGTTGGATTGTGTGCCCATCCCAGGATATATTATAGCTATCTTTGAATTAATCAGAATTCAAAGCCAGTCATCACTCAGGTCAGTGACCTCTGACTAAATATTTTCACAGGACCCTAGTGGAGCCATGATCTTATAGTCTTCTTAGAGACTGAGGCAACACCCAATTTATTCATTCAAATGTTGTACTTTACCTCTTGAAATGGCTGAATGAACTCCCAGATAGTGGCCCAGGGCAAACATGGTGGAGAGAAGGAGGAGAATCTCTGAGTGAGATTCCTCTATTGTCCAAATTGAATACTAGAATGTAACAGACCCAGCTGCAGCAACAGACTGTGTGTCCTAAGCACCAAATGTCACAAACCAATTGAGTTTATCTCTGAATATTGCTGGTTAGTGCAGTAGTCTAGGTAAGTGGTCCTAAATCCACCTCCCGCTTTATATATCTTCCCCTCTTTTATCTCCAACATTATATCCTCCCGTTTATCTTCTTTTTCCTCTTTTCTTTCTTTCTTCCTCTCCGGCCTTTACCTTAGACCCACTTAATGCTGATAGTGGCCCTCTGGATTAAAGAGCCTGCTGACCCCTGCACTAACATATGCACTGATAGGCATAGCCAGGTACTCTGTGAAGAAACCCACCAGAAGAAAGATGAGAGAAGGGTGGTTTTTTGTTTGTTTGTTTTTATTTTCCTGACACAAAGCACAAATTTGCATCTTTGCAACTTCTCCCCTTTATTCCTCCTTCTAACTTAGGACCAAGCAGAATATTCCTCCTCCACAACCCTTCAAATACTGAAAGATAGTGATCAAGTCTTCTCTTCTCCAGACTATACATTTCTAATTCCTTCCACTAACCCTATTATGTCAGATTCCTGTCCCTTCACTTCAGTTGCTCTCCTGTGTGATCAACCTTCACTTTTTTCAATGTTCTTCTCAACTTCTGGTGCCCAGAGTGAATGTAATATTCCTGATGAGGTCTAAAGTGTATGTTTAATAAATGCTTGTTGACATATTGATTAATTGTGTGACCATACAAATGATTGTATCTCCTCCCGGATCTTGGAAGCTACATCTCTCAATATAAGCCAAGATTGCATTATCTCTTTTTTTCTCCCAAATGACAATAGTAACTCATATTGGGCTTACAGTTCTTTAAAACCCTCAGAGATTTTTCAGAAAGCCATTGTCTATTTATGCCTCCCTTACCCTTTGATTCACGAAGCTGATATTTTTGTGCCCAAGTGCAATATGTTTCATTTATCCCTATTGGATTATGTCATCAGATATATCCCAGGGTTCTAGGCTGTATATATCTATTTTTACAATTCTGATTCTGACATTCAGTTCATTAGCTATGGTTCCTGGCTACAAATTTGATGACCTTACCATCTATGCTTTTATCTAAGTTATTCATTAAAATGTTAAATAACACAGAAGCAACAACCAATCCTTGGAGTACTCCACTGATGACTCCTTGACGTTAAATTGTTAACAGTCTTTGTATCTGTTCATCTAACTGGCTCTGAATCTAATTATATTGTTATCTAGTCCTCATCTCTCTATCTTCTCCACAAGAATAGCATGAAATGCTTTATACTTTAAAAAAAAAAAAAACTTTGCTAAAATATAGTGAACTATAGCCACAGCATTCCACTAATCTACTAGTTCAGTGATCCTGTCAAAATTGGAAATTAGTCTGGCAATAAGTCTGACATGATCATTTTGTTTTTGTTGTTTTGGTGAGGCAATTGGGGTTAAGTGACTTACCCAGGGTCACACAGCTAGTAAGTGTTAAGTGTCTGAGACCAGGTTTGAACTCAGGTCCTCCTAACTCCAGGGCCAGTGCTCTATCCACTGAGCCATCTAGCTGCCCCTGACATGACCATTCTTGATGAAGCCTTACTGACTCTCTGTAGTCACAACTTTTCTTTCTAGACAATAGTCATTCTCCCCTACCCCTAAAATTTTCCCAGGAATCAAACTCAAGTATATGAGCACATAAATTGAAGACCCTATTATCTTTCCCCTTTTTTGAAAATCAAGACATTTGTCCTTCAACAACCATGTAATATCACCCTTGTCCTTGATGATCTTTCAAATATTGCTAGAAGTCACTCTTTTTTTTTTTTTTTTTTTGGTGGGGCAGTTGGGGTTTAGTGACTTGCCCACATTTCTAGTCAGTTAATCACAACTCTGAACAATGGCCCAGTAGAAACTGATCACAGAATCATAAGAGAATATCAAAACTTAACCAATTGAGCTGGGGTCTTACATCCAGGCTATGCAATCAATCCCAGAGATACAAAAGGGGAAAAAATATATAATAATTCAAAACCTTGACAATGCACCCAACTGTCAAATAAGATGAGTCAAACTGATTTAGTCTATAGTAATGAAGCCATCTCAGACCAGTTTAAAAAGATTTTGGGGAAACCAGAATAGGGTTCCTTGGTTAACATGTAATCAAAGCAAGAAAATTGCCTGGGAAGATTGGCTACTTAAGTGCTTTTATGCCCTAGTCTGAGCATCATCTCTCCTTGCTCAACGCAGAGAGGCAACATTGCCTTCAAATTTCTGTTTTTTCTATTACTGCTTTCTTTATTACATTTGCACAAATATGTCTAATTATCTCACAGGAGGAACCTCTAATAGGAATTAAATTGTCTCAAATTAACACTTGTTGGTTTCTGATTATCTCAAATAAAGTAACATGCAGTCCTTTGTACTACACTGTCATGGCCTAACCCAGTTCAATCCAACAAATGGGTAGAAATTTCTGCATGTGAGGGAAGAATAATGGTAGCTGAAAGTTCAATTGACCCTTAACCCTACATGATGACAAGAACAACTTCCTGGCAATTAAATCTGGCCAAAAGTGAAGTAGATTGCTTTAGAAGGTGGCAGGTTCCCCTTTTTGGAAGTCTTCAAGCAGGTACTAGATGATCACTTATCAAGGACATTATAGTAGAGATTCAGAGACAAGAACCTGGAAACCAGTTGTTAATCTTCTATCCCAACTATTCACTTTCATCACTCCCATCCTATCAAGGTAAAACCACAAGGTTGAGAACGGACATATGGGGGAAGTATGCTGTCTGGAAATAAACTGTTGTGTTTCTTGAGTTAACTACCCTTCATCCAGTAAATAACGTGGCTAGCTTGATGAGCTCTATCTAGTTCGACAACATCAGCTATTCCTCAAAAATTGCTACAACTTCTTGAATTGCTGTGATTTCTCCTTTGGCCTGTCTTGTGTCAGGTTTGGATGATTCTTATCTTTGATGCTCTGCTCATCCTTTACTCCTCTTGTTACTTTGCCATTTTCCACTGCAGCACATTAGAAGGGCATACTCTTTGTCTCCGATGTTGTTATTTTTTTATTAAGTCATAAAAGTATTTTATTACTTTCAGGTTACATGTGAAGATATTTTCAACATTTGTTTTTATAAGATTTTTAGTTCCAAATTTTTCTCCCTCCCCCCTACCTAGACAGAGAACAATCTGATATAGGTAATATATGTGCAATTACATTAAACATATTTCTGCATTAGTCATGTTGTGAAAGAAGAATCAGAACAAAAGGGGAAAACCTCAAAAAACAAAACCAAAAGCAAAAATGAAAGTAGAAACAGTATGTTTCAATCTGCATTCAGAATTCATAGTTCTTTTTGCTGGATGTGGAGAACATCTTCCATCATGAGTTCTTTGGAATTGTCTTGGATCATTGAATTGCTGAGAAGAGCTAAGTCTCTCCCAGTTGATCTCTCATGCCTTTTAGATTCTGGGATAATAATTTAGTACTGATTATTTCACTAGATGTTAGGAACTTGCCCTTTGCCTTTGGATTCTTCAGACTCTGTATGTACTTTATGTTCCATCCAAACCCCTCTATTTGAAGTTCCCGGAACTAGATAGCTAATCCCTCTCCTTTGCACAGGCTGCATACCATAACTGGAATGTATTCTTTCCTTATCCCTGCCTCTCAGACTACCTATCCTTCCTAAAGGCTCAACTTCTAAAGCACATCCTAAGGGGAGTCATTTTTAATTTCTCTCATTGTCAGTGCCACCCCCTTCAAATTATTTCACATAAATATACAATCAACAAGCAATTATCAAGCATTTCCTGTGTACCAGGCATTCATTGTGTTGGCATATAGGAAAGTCAGGGAAACAAAGAACACCTTGGCCTTTCTTTGTAGAGCTCTGTGTTTAGCATGTGTTTGGCACATAGTGGGTGTTTAATTAATTATTGTTGATTTACATGGAATATTTGGAGATCATCTTGGGAAGGGCAACCAAGATGGTGAAGGGCCTTGAGTTCAAATCTTACAGGAATGGGATAAGGAACTTAGGAACATTTAGCCTGGAGAAACCTCAAAGGGAACATGATCTATATCTTCAAATATTTGAAGGGCTGTTTCTAGGAAGAGGAATGATCATTGTTTTGTTTGACACTAGAGGACAGAAATTGGAACAAAAGGTATAAATTAAGTAAGGGAGGGTGGGGGGTAGGGAGAAAACAAACAACTTTTCAACAATTACAACTATCCAGGGAAATACTGGAGTGAATTGCTAATTTTTCAGTGTGAGTATTTATACCACAGAAATCAGTAAACAACAATCAGGCCTTTTAAAAAATCGTTTGGTTGATTGACTAGACTTAATATGACAGAGGAAATGTTGATAATACAATACAATAAATATTTGTTAAATTGTTAAGCACTTACTAGGTGTCAGGTTTGGTGCTAAGCCCCAGGGTAGAAAGGCAAAAAACAATTCCTGCCCTTAAGGAGTTTACCCCATAAAGAGGACAGGCTACAAACAAAATGAAGCTAAAAAGAGGGTGAAAGGAAAAAGAAGGTAACACCCCTGGGTCAAGTTCCTCGTGGAGTCTAATCTAATAAATTTAATTTGTGGGAATGCAGATTAAAATGTAAAGTATGTCTTGTTTACATTTTTTTTCAGAGAGCTGTTTGTTATACCTTTACCAGTACATTACTGGAGAAACCCCAAAGTAGAATGGGCTGCCTGGTGAAGGGTGAATAAATACTTTAGTATTATGTAGAAAAGAATATTTTTTCAAATGTTAGATTAGCTTTCTATGGAGGTGTTTTTCCAACACTAAAATTCTGTGGTTTTATGATTCTCTTTTGTGTTCTCTTGTAGAGTATAAGCTTCTTGAGGACAGACTTTTTCTTCTTTGTATCTCCAGCCTCTGTCACAGAGTCTTCTACCTTTGGCCACTAGGTGGCACTGCTAGTCACTTTCCCATTCCTGCCCAATAAGAAGACTCCAGAGCTAGAAATTCCTATGTTCACTCTAAAAATTATATCCAGAAACCCTCTAGGGGAAAAAAAAAAGTATAGAGGAAATACCAAGTTTTAAATGCATCTCAAAAAGTGGATGATTCGTCCTTCAGGCTGGGAGCAGAAGTGTGGAGTGGGTTATTGTGGATTTACACAATAGAAATCAACTCAAAAGCACTTACCTTTTGTAAACCAATTTGAATTTTCCCCTGAATTTTATGTTTTCTGAGCCCTAGTTATGTGACCTTGGCAGAATAGAATTGACCCATAGTAAAGACAAAAGAGGGGGCAGTTAGGTGGCACAGTGGATAAGGCACTGGGCTTGGATTCAGGAGGACTTGAGTTCAAATTCAACCTTAGACACTTGACACTTACTAATGGTGTGACCCTGGGCAAGTCGCTTGACCCCCATTGCCCTGAAAGAAAAAAAAAAAGACAAAAGAGTAAGTTGTGCTTTTGGCATAGAATCAATCAAAAGCAAATTAACAACTAATAATAACAATAACACACGATGAAATATTTAATGAGACCTAGAATTTCCACTGTTTTCTTAGATTCTAGAAGTCTTCAACCAGTAAAGAAGTTTTTTCAAGCCCAGAATTTATAGAAAATATAAAGTTTGGTCCTTCCTGCAATCAAAGAAATTTAAACAATCCTATATATGTTTGACTCACAATTCCAGAAGGTCCAATGTTTAGATGATGGTTCAGAAACTTGAAACTGAGCTCCCTCATCTTCTCAAAGAAGGGAATGTGTTTGAGAGAAGCCAGCATATCCCAGTGGTGCTGATTTTCTCAGTCTCAGTTGTGCTATCATAGGTAGGGACCTGATCCAACTGCTTGTCACTTCACTGAACTCATTTTCATGGGGAAAAGTAAGTAAACCCAAGAATTGGCTTAACAAGAAATGTGCAAATGCCATGCTGTCCTACCATCCTCCCTTCAACTTTATGCATCACCCCTATCTAACAACTATGTTGCATCACTTCTTGTCAAAAATTTTTTCTGTTGCTCTCCCTTCTTCAAAGTGGAGAAATGGGCTGAGAAGGATGCTACTAGTAGGTACCAAATGAATGTTTATTAAATTGCATTGATTGTCCAGCTAGTAACTATGAAACCAGGGCTTCTAGAAAAGGCTGAAGTGTTTTGCATAAGTGGATATTTGTAGTTTTGTGTGTGGTTGCAAAAAAAAAAATATGACTCTTGATTGGTGGAGAGAATGCTGAAAGGACTCTATGATCCAGATGAAGGGTGGAGTTGCTCAGAGCTTCTTCAGAGATAGGTACCTGTAGTTCAAGACTAACTTCAGGCAAGAGAGAGAAAGAAAAATACTTTGGAAACTGCAGCCATGTAAGGGAAATTAGCTCCTTAGCATGTTCCTGATATGCAGCTTGTTTCCATAGAGACTCATAGAATGTCTCCTTGAGTAAGATTAGGCTCTCTCTCTCTCTCTCTCTCTCTCTCTCTCTCTCTCTCTCGGCTGGGCCAGTGGTTATAAGCTAAGGACTACCAACCAGGAAATAGGCCTTTGTTCTGAACCAGTCTCATATCCCTAGGCCAGAGATATTTGAGGAGGCAAATATAATTTTTTTTTTTTAGTGAGGCAATTGGGGTTAAGTGACTTGCCCAGGGTCACACAGCTAGTAAGTGTTAAGTGTCTGAGGCCTGATTTGAACTCAGGTACTCCTGACTCCAGGGCCAGTGCTCTATCCACTGCACCATCTAGCTGCCCCAGAGGCAGATATAATTCTAATCTAGGACTCCTCTTACAGACTGGAGCTGCCAGCCTCCTTAGAGCTCCTGAAATACAGCCTCATAGTACTCCTAAAGCCCTCCTGTAGCTCCACCCCATCTTCCATAAAACAGCATGCTGCCAGTGGTACAGGCACTTCCCTGAGCTCTCTTCCTTTCCTCAGGAATGGTTCAGACCTCATTTTTCATCTATCCACGCCTTCTATAAAATGTATATCTTTAGACAACCCTAAATAATAAAAATAGCTAGCATTTATATGACACTTTATGATTCGCAAAGCAGTTTACAAATATTATCTCATATTATCCTCACAACAACTCTGGGAGATAGGTTCTGTTACTTTCCTCATTTTATAGATGAGGAAACTAAATTAGATAGGGGCAAAGTAACTTATCCAGGTTTACTTAGTTAGTATCTGACGCCAGATTTTAACTCCGGTTTTCTTAGCATTAGGCTCAGTGCTCTAACCACAGCACTTACTGACATATATATCTTTCTTGGGCATGCATATGTTTTACAAGTCTTTTAATATAGAGAAGCCCAAATTTTGAACCATTATTGACCCCTTCTGAGTAACCTGTACTAGACCTAAGATATGTGTTCAGGTAATCCCCTGGAATCCCATTCCATGAGCCCCACTCCTGGAGTTGACAGCGCAGCACAGCATATTCTTCTAGCTTTCTCCCAAACTGGCAAACATAACTAGCTCTTGACTTAAGGCTATCAGTAGAAACCAAATCTACAATAGCCCAATTTGGGGGGAGACCAAACTTGCACATGATGCCATTTAAGCCAAAACTCTGTTGTCCAAGTGAATTGCTAGCATCTATAACTATAGGTGAAACCTTACTCTGAAGAGCTCCATCAATAGTCAAAGCTAGCTGAAGACTTCCAATGTAGGTAAACATTAATTTATGGGAGAAAAAGAACAAGGGAGACAGAGAGACAGCCAGTCAGAATGACAGAAACAGAAAGACAGAGACAAAGAGAGAGAGACAGAGACTGAATCAAAGTAAGACAGAGACTAAGCAAAGAAATAGAGAGAGATAGAACAAGGAAGACTGGGGAAAGAGTCAAAAATAGAGTGAAGGAGGGAAAGACTGAAAAAGAGAAGTGGGAGAGAAAGGGATGAGACAGAAAGATTGATACAGAGAGAAACAAAGAAACACAGACAGAGAAAATGTAAATAAGGCAGAAACAGAGAGACACACATAGAGACAGACTTAAAGAGAGACAAAGAAACAGAGTCTGGTTATTTCCCAAAGCTGAACTAGCACTTATAAGTATACAAAAGATGCTCACAACCTTCAGACTATTGGTTTGGTTTATTTCAGGCACATGTAAGTAGTTTTTGTCTTCTTGATCTTCTTCATTCTGAAAGACATTCTTTAAGTGTAAAGAGTTTTTATTTGAAGAAATTCTTACTCCTTAGGTAAGTGCTATTTGCCCTTGTGAATGGGGGCCAGTGGACAAGATGTACAGTCCTTAGCTCTAAAATAGCTGCTTACATTTTATTCAACCTTCTGGTACACAGTCCCAGCCCTGTGGCCTTTCAGATTCATTTGCAGGTAAACACGCTGTGACAGGCCGCAAACCTATAACCAACTGGAGTTGTCACAGCTGTGCCACAGAATGATACATCCAAACTCCAATCCTGCTTCGGAATGTTTGCTGTCACCACAGGCTGTGGGTAGCAAATATTTTCCATAGCTTACCAAGTAAAGGGCTTATAGTGTATTTCACATAGATCAGTTACACTGGGTTCTATAGCCACCTTGTTCAGAAATTTACGAGCCATCTTCCCTGAAGACGAAAGAAGGAAAGACGGAAAGACAGAAGCAAAACGTATGGCTGCATTTGGTGATGGGAAATTCAGTTCCCTGAGTTCAGACTTAACTTCTTTCTATAATTAGGAAATCCTTGATGCTTACAAAAATTCTTAAATCTTTTTTAAAAATTGCTTACATCTTGAAAGAAGAGCAGGCCATCACATTGGGAAGCAAATTATCAGGAGGATTGAAACATCTAGAAACTGTTTATTGTGCTGATGACTCATGGGCTATGAAGGGGTGGCCATTTTCCAGTTTGTGTCTCACTGTAAAAATCCCTGGAGCCCAGACTGTTTTGGAGAGTGGTATTACAAGCAGGACCGCTCAGATGAAGGCTATTCTAGTAAAGTTCATAATTAGAAGATGAATTTACAGTAGCCTGTTGTCATCCTCACTTGTCTCTTCAGGACACTGGACGATCTGGATTCCCATTTGTACTTAGTGGTTTCAGAGTTGGAGTCATAAGAAAACCACCATGGGAGAAGCTCCACCTGGCTTTCATCCCCTAGTCAGAACTCTATTTGTTTTCTTTAAGAATTTGGGAAGGTAATTGGTAAGGGGAGGGACTCAGATTTCACCCCCTTGCACTTGGTTCAGGAAGAAATCTTGTTGAATTTCATTGCCTTTACTCATTGTCAAAGAAGGCAACCTCCATCTCTAGGGAGATGAAACTGCCATCTCAGGAAAGCAGGTTTGCTTTTTTAGAAAGACCAATTTCCTCCATGTATTTTGGTAAAACCTTAATACATGTATATGTGATTGGTGGAGGGAGGGGAAGGGACCGGACAGCAGGGAAAACATTCTTACACTATAGATTGTAGAATGAATACACATTATTCCCTATCTCTTTTCCACTGTAGTTTCTGTTAATTCTCTGGATGTGTAGGAAAATATCCAGATTTCCTCCATTACGTATTCTTCATATGAGAACTTCTGATTAGAGAACAATGGTTTTCAAGTAAAGCACCATGGGACCTATTTATTCCTACCATATTGATAAATTCCATCAAAATGCCATCTCCCATGAGACCAGAATCTTGTGCTTTTAACCACCTTTTTTTTCTTGTTAAGGGCATCCTTATAATAAAACCAAACTCACTTTTACCCTCGATCAATCAAACAATATCTATTTATTAACTACCTAGTACATATTAGACTCTATATTACACACTGGGATACAAATACAAAGAATGAAACAATTCTTAATCTGAAGGAATTTTCTGCCAAGGGAGGGAAAAGGGATATTAGCACAAACAAAGCATATAAAAAAAGAGTGAATAAAAATAAATTCAAGGTAGTTTTGGAGGTAGAGCAGTAGAATTTGAGAATATCAGGGAAGACTTCATGTTAAACCATATTGATTGAGACTAATCCTGAGAAAATAGAAAGATTCTATGATATACAGAGCAAGAATGCCAATTTGGTGGGATCATAGAGTAAAAGACAAGGAACAAAGAACAATGCAGCTGGAATTGTAGACTGGGGTAAAGTTATGAATAATTTTAAAAGCTAAACAGAGGAGTTTATATTTTATCTAAAAGGTAACAAGAGTCACTGGAATTTATTGATTATTGGAGTAATATGGTCAGATATGCACTTAAAGAACATTTCTTTGGTAGCTTTTGAAGGATGGAATGCAATAGGGAGATAGTTGAATTATGGAGAGGAAATAGGTATTCATTCCAATAATGCAGTCAAGAAGTTATGAGAGATTCAACCAAAGTAGTGGATATGTGAGTAGAAAGGTGTGGGAAATATTGAGGAAGCAAAATTAGCAAAATTTGACAACCAATTAAATATATGGGGAAAAGAGAGAAGTCAAGAAAAACACCAAAGTTATGAATCTCAGAGACTAGAAGAAGGATGGTACCTTCAACCAAAATACAGAACTTTGGGAAAGGGATAGATTTGGAGTAAGCAATAATAAGATCTATTCTCAAAATCACCCAGTCTGACATATTAAAAAAACAGTTGGTGATGTAGGACTGTATACAGATTTATGAATCTGTGAATTTGTGGGTCCAGATATACTACCTAGATTTGTGAATCATTTGCCAGGAGATGATAATTAAAGCCATTGGACCTGATAAGCTCACTGAGAATTTAGAGAGAGTAGGAGATGCCAAGACATAGTCTTAGAGAATGTTCTTAAAGGGAATCTGATGTGGTATAGATGATGAGCCAGTACAGTAGACTAAGATAGACTAGTCTGGCAAGTAGGGAAGAACCAAGATAACTGGTACAAAAACCTAGAAAGGAAAGATATTGCTTTTCCCAAGGAAATGGTAGTCAATAGTGCCAGGTGAAAGAGAGGTCAATAAGGATAAGGAGTGAGAAAAGACCAACCATTAGATTTGTCATTGAAAAGAAGGGTTTGGGGGCAGCTAGGTGGTGCAGTGAATAAAGCACTGGCCCTGGATTCAGGAGGACCTGAGTTCAAATCCAGCCTCAGACACTTGACAGTTACTAGCTGTCTGACTCTGGGCAAGTCACTTAACCCTCATTGCCCTGAAAAAAAAAAGGAAAGAAAGGTTTAGAGTTCAGGAGGCAAAGACAATATGCTGGATTAAAGCCAGGAAGTTGTCTAAACTCTTTCAAGTTTCTCTCAGAAACAATGTTAAATTAAGTCTCTAAACAGATTTGGGAGATGCAGAACCTACAAAAAGACTGAGTGAAAAAATCTTCTGGCTTAAGATAATTTAGAAGGTCTTCAGGAAAAATCTGTTTCACATGGGTAAAAGAGTAGCACAACTCAGAACAGAGGGTGTTTGGGCAAGCCATCAAAAGGCTCTTAGCCGCAGCACAGATCAGCAGCTGAGGACCTTTGGTCCTAGATCAGAAAGCTAGTGGTACAGCAGGCCAATTGTGAGGCCCTCAGGCCCAAAGAAGGCAATCTGTCATCTACAGTATCTGCTACCCAATAGGCCCAACTAGGCTGGACCACCCCAGTGCATCAAGCAAGCTGCAAACTGCTGAGGCCTCAGAATAGAAAGCCAGTGACTGGGCTCCTGGCCCCCAGCAAAAGAAGCTAGGGGCAGTACACACTGTATCTCAGGAGCAGAACTCAACTTTAAAAGGTACCAAAGAAGCTAAAATATGAATAAGAAACAGAAAAAAAAACACCTCACCATAGAAAATTACTATGGTGACAGGGAGGACCAAAACAAACTCAGAGGAGGACAACAATGTCAAAATTCATACATGTGAAGCCTTAAAGGGAAAGAGGAATTGGTCTCAAGAACAAAAAGCCTTCTTGGAAGAGCTCAAAAAGGATTTTATAAACCAAATAAGAGCAGTAGAAGAAAAATTGGGAAAAGAAATTAGTTATGCAAGAGAAAGTTATTAGCTTGGAAAAATAAAATCATGCCTTAAAAATAAAATTGGACAAATGAAAAAGAATGTACAAAAGCTGGCTGGGGAAAATAAATTCTTAAGAATCAGAATGGAGGGGGGCGGGGCTGCCAGGTGGCACAGTGGATAAAGCACTGGTCCTGGATTCAGGAGGACCTGAGTTCAAATCCAACCTCAGACACTTGACACTTACTAGCTATGTGACCCTGGACAAGTCACTTAACCCTCATTGCTCCACCCTCCCCCCAAAAAATCAGAATTAGGCAGATGGAAGCTAATGTCTCAATGAGACAACAGGAAGAAGTAAAGTGGGATGAAAAGAATATAAAAGTAGAAGAAAATTTAAAATAGCTCTTCAGAAAAATAACAGACCTGGAAAATAGGTCCAGGAGGGACAATTTAAGAATAATTGGACTATCTGAGGACAATGATAAAAAAAAAAAAGCCTGGACAGCATATTTCATGACATTATCAAGGAGAATTGCCCCAGTGTCTTAGAACCAGAGTTAAAAATAGTCATTAAAAGAATCTACCTATAACCTCCTGAAAGAGACCTGAAAAGGCAAACTCCAAGAAATATCATAGCCAAATTCCAGATTATCATGTGATAACTACAAAATTTACTGAGAACTGATTCCCCACCTGGTCCCCCCCACCCAGGCAGGTGAATTTCCTGGGGCTAACCAATATTTTGTCAATTTCAGACTCTTGATCAACTTATGGACCTTCTATGAAGCAAAATAATCCAAGCCTTACTCCCTGTACTTTGTTTTGTTTTGTTTTGTTTTTGCAGGGCAATGGGGGTTAAGTGACTTGCCCAGGGTCACACAGCTAGTAAGTGTTAAGTGGCTGAGGCTGGATTTGAACTCAGGTCCTCCTGATTCCAGGGCCAGTGCTCTATCCACTAGGCCACCTAGCTGCCCCCCCTGTATTTTGTTATTATGTAAAAAGGGTCCAGCTATTTAGAGTTAAATAGAGTCTATACTTAACTCAGGAGCATTTTCTATAGTTTCTTTTGTTAAAGGTTCATTTACATTAAGTAGTTTGTAGTTTCTGTACCTGACTGCCCCCCCAGCAGTCTTCTGTTTCCCTTTCGTTCTGTTACTCCATAAAAACCCTGTCCTTGGTTCCCATCTTTGGGAATTCCTAACTTCTGACTTTGTGATACCATGAGCTCTATTTCCTCTGCCCTGATTAAAGACCTTTATATTGATTAATATTAAAGACCTCCTATATTGATTGTTTCCTTAATTTACAGCTTAACACATATAAAGGAGAAAATACTATAAGCAGCCAGAAAGAAAAAAAATTAAATATCAAAGAGCAACACTCAGGATCACACAGGAACTGGCAGCTTCAACATTAAAGTATCAGAGGACTTAGAAAATTACATTCTGGAGGACAAAGGAACATGAATTACAGCCAAGAATGTATTACCCAGCAAAATTAAGCATAATCTTTCCAGGGAAAATATGGGAATTCAAAAAATAGGAGACTAAAACTTTCTTAATGAAAAGCCCAGAACTGAACAGAAAATTTAATCTACAAATACAAGACCCAAGAGAATCATAAAAAGGTAAAATAGTTGGGGGAGGATGTTATTCAATAACATCTATTTATTTTATTTATTTTTTGGTAAGGCAATTGGGGTTAAGTGACTTGCCCAGGGTCACACAGTTACTAAGTGTTAAGTGTCTGAGGCTGGATTTGAACTCAGGTACTCCTGAATCCAGGGCCAGTGCTTTATCCACTCTGCCACCTAGCTGCCCCTATTGAATAACATGTAAATGTTTACTTCCCTACATGAGAAGAAGATACTTGTAACTCTTGAGAACTGTATCTTTATTAAGTAGGATAGGAATACACATAGACAGAGGGTATGGGTATAAGTTGATTTTGATGTGATTATTGTGCAAAAAGGATTATAATCAGAAAAGAGGAAAGAGAAGGCAAAATGAGGTAAATCATATCACATGAAGAGGAAAAAAGACCTGTTACAATAGAGGGGAAAATGGGAGGGGTGAGCATTGTTTTGACCTTACTCTCATCTGATTTGGCTCAAAAGAGGAATTAACATAAACAGTCAGGTATAAACTTTATCTTACATTTTAGGGAAGTAAGAAGGGATAGAGGAAATTAAAAAGTGGGGTTCTGATAGATAGGAGAGTAAAACTGGGAGGCAAAAGGGAAAAGAAAAGGGAGATGGGGCTAATAGAAGGGAAAGCAAATTGAGGGAAGTGGTAGTCAGAAGCAAAACACTGGTGAAGGGAAAGAAGGGAAAGAAAAAGTATAAATAAGGGGAAAATAGGAAGCAGGGAAATACACAGTAATTATAACTGGGAATGGGAGTGGGTTGAACTGTCCCATAACATGGAAGCAAATAGCAGAGTGGATTAAAAATGAGAATCCTAGGGGCAGCTAGGTGGCACAGTGGATAGAGCACTGGCTCTGGAGTCAGGAGTACCTGAGTTCAAATCCAGCCTCAGACATTTAACACGTACTAGCTGTGTGATCCTGGGCAAGTCACTTAACCCCAATTGCCTCACTAAAAAAAAAAATTAAAAAAAAAATGAGAATCCTACAATATGTTGTTTACAAGAAACACATTTGAAGGAGAGAAATTTTACACAGAGTAAAAGTAAAAGGCTGAAGCAGAAGATATGCATTAGCTGAAGTTTTAAAAAAAAGCAGAAGTAGCAATCTTCTCAAAGCAAAAGCAAAAATAGACCTAATTAAAAGACATATAGGAGGAAAGTACATCTTTCCAAAAGGTACCATAGACAATGAAGTAATATCAACACTAAAAATATATGTACCAGGGGCAGCTAGGTGGTGCAGTGGATAGAACACTGGCCCTGGAGTCAGGAGGACCTGAGTTCAAATCCAGACTCAGATAATTTACACTTACTAGCTGTGTGACCTTGGGCAAGTCACTTAACCCTCATTGCCATGCCAAATATATATATATATATATATATATATATGTATATATATATGTGTGTGTGTGTGTGTGTGTGTGTGTGTGTGTGTGTGTGTGTGTGTATACCAAGTGATATAGCATCCAGATTATTTGAGAACTTAAGTGAGATACAGGAAAAAATAGATAGCAAAACTATATTGAGGGGGGGACCTCGACTGCCCCCTCTCAGAACTAAATAAATCTAATGACAAAAAGCTTGCAACCTAGATCCTGGAGTTAGCTCTCGCAAAGAATCAAAGGCTCATCACGAATATTGTAAAATAAAGAGATTTATTAGGAGAGGAATATATGCCTGGGGAACAGATCACCTTGGTGACTGTCCCTGTCTTTTGTATCTTTCAAAACAAAGGGGAGGGAAGAAAATTACAAAGAACCAGCAAGGAGGGGATTTTGGAATAATGGGGCATCAGTAAGATATGCAGCACCCATCCATGTCTTGTATATCATCTTGAAGATCTTGATATTGCTTATCAGCATACAGGGTCCTTCTCTGCCACACCTCATACCTGAGGTGTGAGAGAGCTGTTTTTCCCTTGGCCTTGGGGGTTTGGATCTTTAGGTTTCTTGGGCTCCCACTGTACTCCCATAACAGGAGGAGGGTAGAAGCTGAATAAATTAATCTGCCAGGCTTGAAAAGGGGATGAAGAAATTTCCTAGGGGGAAGTTTTAGGGCTTGCTTACATTATATTTAGGACAGATCTCATGCTGTAGATATGTCATGTGCAGCTCATCTCAATTTTTCCCACCAATATTTGCAGCCTAAACTAAGCATCTTGTCAGGATTCCAGTGAGTTAAAGAGTGAAGGTATTCCATTATAGGTCAATGGAAAGAGTTGGGGAGGATTGGGCATCCATTTGGCCCATCCCAGAGACCAGAGTTTATCCTTTCTTGCACCTTTCCAGTCTTAGCCTGTCTTGGATGGGATATGACATGGTCTCTTTGGGGTCAATGTTAATTTGGGGCCAGGCCCAGCAGATGTAAAGGAAGACAGATTAATAGGGATTAGAATTTTCTGAGCAGCCTGCTTGGCATGCAGGTCAGCAAGGGCATTACCCCAGGCATGGGGAGAAAGGGAGTCAAGCAATCTCTAGATTTGTGGGACTGCCAAAAGATGTCAGGAACCTTTGATATTTCCATAACATTGCAAAATCATGTGCGACCCCAAACACATCCCTGTTATCTGTGTAAATGTTCACTAGTTTTCCTTATGCTAATCCATAAACTTGAGTCAGGGCTTCAAATTCAGCCTGTGGTGCTGAGGAAACCAAAGGAAGGGGTTAATGACCTCTTCTGTGGTAGTGATAGCATATCTAGCATCATTTGAGACAGGAACCATCAGTGTACCAGGAATAATCTGGGTTTTCTATCTCAGTTTCTTGAAGATCTTCTTGGGGGAGAGGAGGTTAAAACTAAGACAATAATTTTAATACAATCATGATCCTTTATGTGGTCAGAGTTCCCATCCTCTTTGTCAAGAAGGTCAAGAAGGAAAGTGACTGGGTTGAGAGCTACTTTAGGTTTGGATAGTAGAGAGATCTCTAATCCTGCAAGACAGAGACTATTGGCTGATATCAGATGTCCAAAAAACTTAAAACCTGAGAACAAGATACTTCATGGCATTTGAGGTGAGAAAAATGGAATCAACTTTTGAAAACTGGAGATCCAGGGAGCAAAGGAATAAGTCGTCTACATACTGGAGAGGGTAGAAGCTATAGGAAACTTAAGGTCAGCAAGATCTGTTGTCATCATTTGTGAAAAGTAGGAGGGTCTCTCTGAGGCAGAACAGTTCAATTGTAGTGCAGGCCCTCCCAGGTAAAGGTAAAGTAAAAAAGAAGAAACTGGCAATTCACACCAAAGGGCACAGTGAAAAGGCACTACACAAATCAATGTTGTAAACAGTGGAATCGTGGAGAATGAGATTCAGGAGATTATAAGGATTAAGGATCACAAACGTTCAAGCATTCACTGCTCAGGTCTTGGACAAGTAATCACAAGAGCTCACAAACAGGATGGATCAGAATTATGACCAGTGCAGGGAACTAAAAGACCAGAAAGGACAGAAGATAGGTAGTCTTTGACAAGAGACCTAATGCCCTCAATTGCCTCTGGAAAGGGGATACTGTGCAATTGAAGGAAAAGGTTTAGAGGATTGGAAAGACACCAAGAACCTTTCCAATACCAGAAGAGTTAATGAGATAGGATATCTTCCAGGGGTGAAGAAGAGCAGATAAAGATGGGGTCTGTCAAGATATAGGGGAAAGTAGAGAGCTTTTCACAAAGTGGAAGAGCTAGATATCATTATAGGGAGAGAAAGAAATTATAGTTCTACATATTTGGTGAAAGTCAAGCCTTAGAAGGTAGAGAAGTGCATCTTTTTACGTTTTCATTAGAAATTAATTGTGGGTGGCAGGCAGGTGGTGCAGTGGATAAAGCACTGGCCCTGGATTTAGGAGAACCTGAGTTCAAATGTGGCCTTAGACATTTGACACTAGCTTTGTGACCCTCGGCAAGTCATTTAACCCTCACTACCCCGCGTGCAATAAATAAATAAATAAATATATAAATAAATTTTTAAAAAATAATAATTATAAAAATAATCATACCTTTCAGGGAAGAAAAGATAAAAGATACTTCATTAAGGTTGGCTTTGATAAGTCACACTTGGTGTGAAAATTTAGTTTGCCTAAAAATACCATTAATAATTAGGATAACATTTAAAAAGTAGATGAATGCTATGGAAGTTTGTAATCCTGGCAATGAAATAGAATAAAAAGGGAAAGAAAAAGGTAAAAACAGCATAAATGTTTTAACAAAAACACCAGATAGTAAAACCAATTCCAGTTGAATATCCTATTTTGAAATAAAACTTACTCAAGCATCTATCAATTAAAATTTATTAAACATACAAAGCCATCATATTTGAATTGCTAGGAATATAAAAACTTGAAATACCTGAAACTTAAAGAAAAAACAGTAAAACTTTAACAAAGTAAAAACAAAGTTGTTTTTAACTTCCACACCATTATTAATGTGTGCATTTCAATAGTAACTGCTTAACAGAGTTATTGAGAATAACTATGAAACAGCATAACTGCTAAATGGAACAAGTTTCTCTGGCATAGTAGGGAAATCTTCAGTTTTCAGAATTTTAAAATTTGTTCTTGTTATTAACACCTAGAAGCCCAGTGAATTTTCCTAGTCATATATTCATTAAACCTAGATAGAGAGTATTCTAGAAGGGAAACTTGAACCCAGATGTCCCTGACTTTGTGATCACTTCTTTGTGAATTTACAGTAATACTGCATTTCTAAACAAACAGTTTCAAGTATTTGACATTCTTTTAACAGTTGCATTTATAACAATTTATAGCCCAAAATAATAATCTATAATTATCAAATATTCACATTACAGATTGGTAAACTAAAATAACTTGTTTTAAGATCATACAATTGACAAATTTCCACATCCAAATTTTTAAACACTTTGTCTTAATGAAAATCTCAGAAATAAACCCCAACTTTAAAAACCCACATATGTTATTAAAAGTCATATTTCACTTAAAATAAGATGAATAAATTCAATTACAACAGGAACTATTCCCAAATGGTAAAATTCTCAATTTATCCAAACCCCATCTACTAGTATTTTAATATCAGACCATTATTATCAATAAGTTCATTTCATGGTGATAAATGCTGGTGACTGAGAAGCCAGATAGTTCCCCAAATTTAAATAGAACCTGATTAACCTTGATTTTGAGGTTCACAAAACCAGGATTTAAAATATCTAATACTGGAGATCAATTCTCAGTTAAAATTTTAACAAATTTCTTAAAAACAGGTAAATAAAATCAAGCTATAGTCACTCTCTTGCCTCTCTATATACAATTACCTTTCTGACAATTCTGCTTTGAGTGGTAGAGAGGATTGCTAACTCAATGCAAGATAAGGGACTTAGCTTGAATAGCAAGGGACACACACACTCACATTTTAACACAAATAGCACTCTACAAGTACAGACACAAAAACATTAAACCATATTGGTAAAGATTTTAAAGATAATTTAGCATGCACAAATTAAGTCCTCCTCTGTATCCTCAAAGACCCATCAATTTGAGCCAGATTAATAGGTCTAGGGTTTTTTTTTCCCTTTTTTTAAAAATTTAAATTTAGAGACCTTTTTCTGAGGGGCAAAAGTCCTATTTTCCTCTTTTTAGGGAGGAGGGTTCAGATTCAGATTCAGATTCTCATTGAATTGATTCAAAATGTCATCGAAAGAAAAAAAAAGAACAAAAAAGTCCCAATCAGGGCCTTTAATTTTTGGACTGGCAGAATCAAAAGTAAACTCAAAAAGGAGAGACACCTCACTGTGGTCATCAGTGTTGTGGGTCAGACTTGAATTCTGCTAATTTTCCAAGTACTTGCAATCATGTAGTACATGATTTGAAAACAGAGCCCCTTCTGGGACCTGTCAGAATGGCCACATATGGTCCATAAAAAACAAAGTGCAGCCATGTCCTTTTGGGGGACATGTCAGAATGGACCCAAGTTACCAAGTCATCTATGGACATAACCAGACCCCTGATCAAGGAGCATTTGGGAACTCAAATGAAAAGGATGTGAGTTTTGAATTTGATTGATCCTTACACAGGCCAAGCCTCCAAATTTTGAGTCCAGACTAGAACAAAAAAGATTCCTGCTGGCACCAATTATCCGGAGGTCAAAAACAATGGCTGGCTGGACATGGAGTCTTCAAATCCCAGAAAGAGTCCCCATATGTTAACCTGAAAATTAATGAAACAATATATATAGGAGAAATAAGGTCTTTAATAGGGGCAGAGGAGTTATAAACCCTCTCTAAGAAAGAATGCTAGTTATACACAAAGATGGGAACTGAACACAGGGTTTATATGGGGTAACACAACAAAGGGAACTGTGAGACTGCCCTTAAGTATAGAAGCTACTTAATTCTAAATAGAAACTACTTAATGTCCAGGGAATAAGTTAGGGAATCTTTGGGAGGGGATAGTTTGTTTGAGGAAAGATCCAAAGGACAATCAAGAGTCTGGAATTGACAAAGATTGGTTAACCCCAGGCAATTCATTGGCCTGGGAAAGGGGAGTAGGTGGGGATCCATCAGTTCTCAGTAAATTTTGGTAATCATTACAGACCTCTTGAAGAAAACTGAATTTGGATAGAAAGGAATATATCTTTTTCTAAGTGGTACATGGTACATACACAAAAAATGCCCATGTATTAGGGCATAAAAACTTCCCAGTCAAATGAAGAAAGGCAGAAATAGTTAATGCATCCTTTTCAGATCATTATGAAATAAAAATTATGTGTAATAATGGGTCATAGAAAGATAGACCAAAAATTAATTGGAAACTGAATAATCTCATCCTAAACATGAGTGGGTCAAACAACAAATCACAGAAACAATCAATAATTTAAACAAAGAGAATGACAACAAGGAGACAACATACTAAAATTTATAAGAAGTAGCCAAAGCAGTTATTAGGGGAAATTTTGTATCTCTAAATGCCTACATAAATAAAATGGAGAAAGAGGAGATCAATGAATTGGGCAAGCAACTAAAAAAGTTAGAAAAAGAACACATTAAAAATCTCTAATTAAATACCAAATTAGAAATTCTGAAAATTAAAGAATAGATTAATAAAAGTACAAGTAAGAAAACTGTAGAATTAATAAATAAAGCTAAGAATTGGTTCTATAAAAAACAACAAAATAGATAAATCATTGAATAATTTGATTTTTAAAAAAAGAAAGAAGAAACCCAAATTACCAGCATCAAAAATGAAAAGGGTGAATTCAACAACAATGAAGAGGAAATTAAAGCAATAATTAGGAGGTATTTTGCCCAACTGCATGCCAATAAATTTGGCAATCTAATTGAAATGGATGGATATTTACAAAATATATAAATTGACCATATTAACAAGAGGAAAAAATACTTAAATAAGCCCATTTTAGAAAAAAATTGAACAAGCCATCAATTAAATCCTTAAGAAAAAATCTCCAGGGATATATGGGTTTCCAAGTGAATTCTACCAAATATTTAAAGAACAATTAATTCCAATACTCTACAACCTATTGGGAAAAATAGGTAAAGAAGGAATCCTACCCAATTTCTTTTGTGAGACAAATATGAAAAACAAAAAAGAGAAAGAAAATTATAGACCAATCTCCCTAGTGAATATTGATTCGAAAACTTAAATAGAATATTTGCAAAGAGATTACAGAAATTTATAACCAGGATAATACACTATGACCAGGTAGGATTTATACCAGGAATGTAGGGCAGGTTCAACATTAGGAAAACTATCAACTTAATTGACCATATCAATAACAAAACTAACCAAAATCTTATGATTATCTCAATAGATGCAGAGAAAGCTTTTGACAAAATATAGCACCCATTCCTACTAAGAACACTAGAGAGCATAGGAATAAATGGAGATTTCCTTAAAATGATGAGCTGTATCTTTCTAAAACCATCAGCAAGCATTATATGTAATTGGGATAAGTTAGAAGCATTCTCAATAAGATTAGGGGTGAAACAAGGATGTCCATTACCACCGCTATTATTTAATATTGTACTAGAAATGTTAGCCTTAGCAATGAGAGAAGAAAAATAAATTGATGGAATTAGAATAGGCAAGAAAGAAACAGAACTACCACTCTTGGAAGATAATATGATGGTGCATTTAGAGAATCCTAAACAATCAACTAAAAAACTACTTGAAACAATTAACAGCTTTAGCAAAGTTGCAGAATTTAAATAAAGTCACAAAAAGCATCAGTATATGTATATATGACCAACAAAGCACAGCAGCAAGATAGAAAGGGAATTTCCATTTAAAATAATTATAGATAATATAAAATATTTCGGATTCTACCTGCAAAGGCAAACTCAGGAACTATATGAACATAATTACAAGTTACTTTTCTTTTCTTTTTTTTACAGGGCAATGGGGGTTAAGTGACTTGCCCAGGGTCACACAGCTGGTAAGTGTCAAGTGTCTGAGGCCGGATTTGAACTCAGGTACTCCTGAATCCAGGGCCAGTGCTTTATCCACTGCACCATGTAGCCACCACCACAAGATACTTTTCACACAAATAAAATCAGATCTAAACAATAGAAAAATATTAATTGTTTATGGGTAGGCCATGCTAATATAATAAAAATAACAATTCTCCCTAAATTAATTTACTTATTCAGTGCCATACAAATCAAACTACCAAACAATTATTTCATAGAGCGAGAAAAAATAATAACAAAATTCATCAGGAAGAACAAAAAGTCTATAATATCAAAGCAATTAATTTTAAAAATGCAAAGGAATGTAGCCTCGCTATACCAGATCTAAAACTATATTATAAAGCAGCAACCATCAAAACTATTTAGTATTGGCAAAGAAATAGAGTGGTGGATCAGTGAAATAGGTTAGGCACACAAAACACAGTAGCAAATGAATATGCAATCTCCTTTTTGATAAACCCAAAGATTCTAGCCTCTGAGATAAGAACTCATTATTTAACAAAAACTGCTGGGAAAACTGGAAAAAAGAATGACAGAAACTAGGCATAGACTAACATCTTACACCATACACCAAAGTAAAGTCAAAATGGATACATGATCTGGACATAAAGGGTGATACCGTATGGAAATTAGTAAAGGAAAGAATAGTTGACATCAGATTTGTGGAGAGGGGAAGAATTTATGAACATGATGAGATGGAGTATATTATGAAATGCAAAATGAATCATTTTGATTACATTAAATCAAAGAGGATTTGTACAAACAAAGCCAATGCAAACAAGATTAGAAGGAAAGCAGAAAGCTGGAAAACAATTTTACAGCCAGTATTTGTGATGTGAGGGCCAAAATTTGATATATGGAGTGTTATTTGGGTGACTCGCCTTAATATTGGGGTCCCAGAAATATGAGGGACCTTTTAGGTTCTCTATCCCCTCTGAACTGCCCTTTTTAAATGTTTCTCCCCGGCCAATAAGAAAGGAGCCTCTAAGCTTTAGTTCACAAAAGGATCAGATTTTTTTACTTGGGAATTAATTAGACAACAAAGGTGAAACTAATAAAAATCAAAGATAAGGAAATAGGAAAATAGAAATACATATAAATACTCTTAACTCAAAACTTAACCCAGACCGTTTCCAATTAATCTAGTTCAAAGGAATTTATGATTTTCCATAATCAATTCACCAAACGCAGTCAGTCTACAGTTGCTCGCCAGAACAGCAGTCGCCAGAGACAGAGCGAACATGCCACCAGCACAAAGGCCAAGATGGAAAAAGACTGACTTCCAGAAGACGCCTAGCATTCTGGAAGCAGCCTACCTCTCTTCAGGGAGCATTCAATCTCACCTCCGCCAAGAGGGGAGGTCCTTCAAAAGCTGCCTATGGAGAGTTCTCCTTCTGTCCTCAGTAGCATATGTAACCTCGGGGTGGGCCAGGTGTGGCCCCTCCCTAATGATTCAGCTAAAATTGCAATATTAATCTTTACCACAAATAATTTTTACCACACTGATAAAGGCCTCATATGTAAAATATATAGAGAACTGAATAAAAAATAAGAATATAAGTCATTCCCCAATTGAGAAATGGGCAAAGGATATGAAAAGGTAGTTTTCATATAAAGGAATTAAAACGATCTACAGACATATGAAAAAATGTTTCCAATCACTACTTATAGAAAAATGGAAATTGAAACTACTCTGAGGTACCACTTCATACTTATCCAACTGGCTAATATGACAAAAAAAGGAAAATGATAAATGTTGGAAAAGATGTGGGAAAATTGGAACACTAATGGTCTCTTGGTAGAATTGTGAACTGATCCAAACATTCTGGAGAACAATTTGGAACCATTCCCAAAAGGCTATAAAACTATGCATACCCTTTGACCCAGCAATGCCACTACTTGGTGTATATCCCAAAGAGATCATAAAAAAGGGGAAAGGACCCACATATACAAAAGTGTTTATAGTTGCTCTTTTGGTGGTGGCAAAGTTTTGGAAATTGAGGGGATGCACATCAATTGGGGAATGACTGTACATTGAATGATTATGGTATATGAATGTAACAGAATACTATTGTGCTATAAGAAATAATGAGCAGGCAGTTTTCAGAAAAACCTGGAAGGACTTACATAAATTGATGCTGAGTGAAATGAGCAGAACCAAGAGGATATTGTAAACATTAACAGCAATATTGTGTGATGGTCAACTGTGATAGACGTAGCTCTTCTCAGCAATATAATGCCAAAAGACACAAGAAGGAAAATGCTCTCCACATCCAGAAAAAGAACTATGGTGTCTGAAAGCAGATTGAAACATACTATTTTCACTTTTGCTTTTCCTTTGTTGTTGTTGTTTCTTCTTTCTTGTGTTTCTTGTGTTTGTTTTTTCCTTTAATACTGATTCTTCTCTTACATGACTTATGTGGAAATACGTTTAACATGATTGTAATGTATATATATCAAGCTTGCTGGCTTTGGGAGGAGGAAGGGAAGAGAGAGTGGGAGGAAAATTTGGAACTCAAAATCTTACAAAAATGAATGTTAAAAATTGTCTTTATATGTAACTAGAAAAAAATAAAGAAGAAATTTGAAAAAGGAAAGAAAGAAAAGAGTGACTTTAGAAAAGGATGAGAAAACCATAGCCAGTAATCATTCTTTAAGGTTTATAGGGTTGGTTTATATTCTTTCTTAAAATTTTATGGAATAAAACAAGCATTTCCATAACACAGTACAAGAAAAAGATGACTGCACATGAAACTGCAAACCTAGTATGCACAACTTGGTATTTCTTTTAAATATATAATAAAGTAATCATGCTAATTTCTTTTATTTGCCCCTTTTTTCTTCCTTCCCCCCTCCTCCCTAGAGATGGCTACTATTCAACACACACATATATACATGTATATATGTACATATGTACACACATACGTGTACATACATACATATACGCATATGTAAAATTGTTTTATACATCTGAGTTGTTTCTCTGGATACAGATAGTGTTTTTCTTCATACATCCTTTATAGTTAATTTGGGTATTGATAGTAGTCAAAATGATTTATTTGTTCAGTAATTCTTAACCTTAGTTAAAACAATATTTCTGTAGCTGTATATACAATGTTCTCTTGGTTCTGCTCATTTCACTCTTCATTCATTATTTCATGCAAGTCTTTCCAGGCTTTCCTAAGATCATTGAGCTCATTATTTCTTTTCTATAATACACAGTAGTATTCCATCACAGTCATATACCACAATTTGTTTAGCCATTCCCCAATTGATGGGCATCCTTGCAATTTCTATTCTCACTTTTATGAAATGATAGAAAGGAAATTTTTTTTAAAAAAAGAATAGTTGAACAGAGCATACTAGATAATCCCTGCCTGCTTTTGACTTCCCACATGTAAAATTAAGTATTTTGGGGAGTGCTAGAAATAATAATATATTCTGGCTGCTTCCAGCCCTATGGCAAGCCAGCATTGGAAATATGTTATGATTTGGCAATCCTTAGTAGCTCCTTTAGCTTCTCCAACCTTGTGATAATGGGGTGAGTTGCCATGTCAGTTAAAAGGAAAGAGTTTCTAACTCCCTCTTCTTTTCAGGAGAAATCACTTCATTCTGAGACTTTCACTGAGGGAAAGCTGGCCTTCATTTGGGTGGAAGCTAGAGCATGGGACCCAACTACATGAACTTGCACTGGAGTCCTTGAATATTTCTGATGTTTTATGTGTTCTTTCTTTCCTGACTAAATATTTACCTTGAAGTGGATTGTGCAGGCTTAAAAGGAGACCCTTTGATATGAAAGGTCTAGCAGTCTTAGATGGTGGGAGCTGATTTGTGGCAGAATGAGTTCTTGCATTGGAGATGATGCCCACAAACAAGGAAGGACAGGGCCCTGGTGTGACTTGCCAGAAGGCATGGACTTTGAAGGAGACAATGCACAGCAGAGAAGAAACGGAAAATGCTCAATCATCAGTCATCAGTATTGCCTTATGTTTCAATAAGGTTTAAATATCAGCCTCCCCAGACAGTATAACTGTAGTTACCAGTTACTAAATTCTGTTTGAAGTCCTTCTGTCAGTGTGTACTGTGAGTCTTTTTTGTCCACTAGAATTTATTTCATAAGAAGGAAAAAAAAATACCTGTCCCATGTCTGGTTTGTATTGTACATTGAGTGACTTTCTACTCCTCACTTCTGGGAAGGCCCTAGACATAAGCTAAAACTTGAGTTTTAAACATTTTGTCCCTAGGACAGGATTTTTGATCCAAAATGTATGATAAAAGATAGACTAATAACCCTTTCATTATTGTCCCCTTGCCACCCAACCCCCATAACTGAGGGCTCATCTAGGCTCTGCACCTGGTTCCAGAGAAGATAAGCCCCTCCATGAGTGAGGAAGTAATTATGGTACCCTGGCCCTTCAGCACAGAAGGGATGGTCAATGTTACAGAAGTGTGAAGTATCTGCGGAATGGCTATCTCCCAACAATTCCATTACCTTAAATTTGGGAATGAAAGATTAAAACTGGATTTTAAATTATGTAAATAACAGCTCTGTCAAAAGTTCAGAGGGATGTGCATGAATATTGAGCTGTTGGCCATATATAACCCATCTATCACCTTCCTGTCTCCTCTAACATCAATCCTTAGTTGACTATATTAGAGCAGTCTGGTCTTGTGGTCCTCCCCTTTAGAGAAAAAATCAAAATCTTCTTGCTGAAAATGAAAGAAGTCTTTTGATGACTAAAAACATTATTCTCATAATTATAGAATTTTTGAGCTGCAAGAAGCTTTAGGAACCATTCAGTCCAACCCTCTAATTTTCTAGATGAGAAAAGATACCCCAAAAGGTAAACTGACTTGACCAGGAATTAAAACATCAAAAATAAATCCAGGAAAAACCAGTGAAGGCTGCTAATTACTGCAGACTAAAAAGGCTACTGAATGGATCATAGGTTGGCTCTTAGCTGTCATTTTCCCAGGGAAAAAGAAAATGATTTTTCCCCCACTCAAAGACCATATTTCTCCCACAGTATGCTCTTTCTTACCTTGTTCCCTTTGGTCTTACAGCCATGGACGATTTGGTTGAACAATTAAACGTTAGTACTGCGTGAAGTAATTTGTGTGTACAAAATAAGTGGTTGACATTTAACATGCAGTATTTGTGATACTCAGCTTTGCCCAGGTTAAAAGTAGCAGCTCAACCTTTTCACCATTTTTCTGTTGTCTGAGTCACTCCAGCAGGCCCTGCTTGGGGTTCTCCTGGCTCATCCACTCTTCTTTTGCCCTGAAATTTTGGTTTTCACCATTGACTTTAAAGACATTTTTGGTATTTAAGGAAGCAAGATCCTTCCCTGTTTGGGCCTCAGGTTTATTATACTTTTGATTTCTAAACAAAGCTATGATGGTTTCATGGATATTACCTTCCTAAGGTGACTTATTTCCTCTCCCCCCAACCCAGTCTGTTTTTTCTTGCCAAGTATTCCTATCTATCATTGTACTCTCTAATAAACCAACCTAGATATCCTGTTTCTACTTTTTCCTGTCTTAGATTATTTGGGGGGGGGGGTTCCCATGACTTTACCTAGATTCTGCCTCCATAGACTTCCTAGGGAAAACCTCAGACTCAATCAATCAATGAACATTTACAAAGTAGCTACTGTGCTTCAGGACAGGAAAAGAAAATAGCATTGGAAAATAAAATGAAAATAAAAACCATTCCAGTATCTTTGCCAAGAAAAGCCCATGGGGGTCATGGAGTCAGATGTGACTGAATGACTGAACAGCATTGGTAATAGTCCAGGAACCATGCAAAGTTCTAGAGATACAAAAAGAGGCAAAAGATAGTCTCTGACCTCAAGAACCTTATAATCAAATGGGTGAGACAACAGACAAATAAGTATATACAAAGCAAGCTGTATACAGAATAAATAGAACATAATTAATGGAGGAAAGACATTGGAATTAAGAGGGGTTGGGAGAGACTTCCCACAACAGTTGTCATTGGAAAGGGAGCATTCCAGTCATGGGAGCCAGCTAGGGAGGATGCTTGGAGCCAAGGGATGAAGTGCTGTATTCTTGGAACAGCCAGGAAGCCAATGTCATTGGATTGATAAGTATGTGTTGGGGAGTAAGTTGTAAAAAGACTGGAAAGGTAGGAGGTATCTAGGTTATAAAGGACTTTGAATGACAAATAGAGAATTTTTCATTTGATCCTTGAGGCAACAGGAAGCCAAGAGAGATTTTTAAGGGAAGGGTGTGATGTGATTGGACCTGCATTTCAATCACTTTAGTGACAAAATAGAGATTGTATTGGAGTGGGGAGAGACACAAAACCAATAGACCCAACAGCAGGCTATTGCAATAATCTAGGTGTGAAATAATGAGATGTCTACAATGCAATTGGAGATGTAAGATTGGAAGTTGGTGGAGAGGTTGGGGCAGGAAAGATAGACTTAAGAATCATTAGTATAGGGGCAGCTAGGTGGCACAGTGGATAAAGCACTGGCCCTGGAATCAGGAGTACCTGAGTTCAAATCTGGCCTCAGACACTTAACACTTACTAGCTGTGTGACCCTGGGCAAGTCACTTAACCCCAATTGCCTCACTAAAAAAAAAAAAAGAATCATTAGTATAAAATTGAGGGGATGCCCATCAATTGGGGAATGACTGAACAAGTTGTGTTCTATAAATGTAATGGAATACTATTGTGCTGTAAGAAACAATGAGCAGGCAGATTTCAGAGAAACCTGGAAGGACTTACTTGTGTTGATGCTGAATGAGATGAACAGATCCAGGAGAACATTGTTCACAGTATCAACAACATTGTGTATTGATCAACTTGACTCTTCTCAGCAATGCAATGATCCAAGAGAGTTCCAAAGGACTCATGATGGAAAATGATCTCCAAATCCAGAAAAAAAAAGAACTGTGGCATCTAAATGCGGATTGAACTGTACTGTTTCTACTTTTTTGTTTTTCTTTTTTGAGGTTTTTCCCTTTTGCTCTGATTCTTCTTTCACAGCATGACTAATGCAGAAATATAGTTAATGTTATTGTACATATATAACTATATCAAATTGCTTGCTCTCTTGGAGAGGGGAGAGGGAGGGGAGGGAGATAGAAAAATTTGAAACTAGAAATCTTAGGAAAACAATTGTTGAAAATTATCTCTACATGTAACTAAAAAATAATAAAATACTTTGATGATATTAAAAAAAATCATTTAGCATAGAGGTGGAATTAAGTCCATGGGAGCTGATGAGATCACCAAGTAAAGTATTATAGACAGAAAAGAAAAGAGATAGGACAGATGAATGAAGGATACACATGATCAGAGGGACTGATCTGAAGGAAGATTCAGCAAAGAAGACAGAGAAGTCGGAAAACCAGGAGAAATCAGTGTCCTGAGAACCTTTGGAGAAGAGAGTGTCTGGGAGAAGATAGTGATCAATAGTGCCAATGGCTGCAGAGAGGTTCAGGACAATTAGGACTGAGAAAAATTCATTGGATTTGCCAACTAAGAGATTAAGCATTTACTAAATTCCTATTATTTTCCAAATACTGTTAGGAATTTAGGAGAAAAAGCCAAAAACAAATAAATAAACCAACAGTCCATGCTTTTAAGTTGCCCACATTTTATCCAAAGAGATAACATATATATAATTAAGTCTATAAGGAATAACTATATACATAATAAATACAAGAAGCTAGTGACACAGTGGATAGAACCATGGGCATCATTAAGAAATGTCAGAGGCAAGTGTTGATCCCAGATCTTCCTGAGACCAATTAGAGCACTCTATCCACATCATTCATGCTTTTCCATCTCTTATTTCTCTTCTTCTATTTCTCTCCATTCTGCATCTCCTTTTCCCATTTCTTTTTGTTTCTTTGTTTCAATTATTTGACCAGGCATTGTCCCTGCCTTTCTACCTGGGACATACTCTCTCAGATTCACTCTGTAGCTGCTAACTCACAAAATTTCTATCTCATAGTTTCCAACAATTATATATATAGATAGATAGATATAGATAGATAGATATAGATATAGATATAGATATAGATATAGATATAGATATAGATATAGATATAGATATAGATATAGATATAGATATAGATATAGATAGATAGATAGATGTATATATATATGTGTGTGTGTATATATATATATATATATATATATATATATATATATATATATATATATATATATATACACACACACACATATGTGTGTTTGTGTGTGTGTCATTTTTTTCCACCTGAAAGGCGAGTCTTCCCCCTCAGCTGGGGAAGTTGTTTAGGGTATCAGAGATTCATGAAACAACTATGCATGTAAAGCACTTCTCACTGACATCTGTTAAACATTTTTAAAAGCTTTAGATTCTACATTTATTTTTTCCTTCATTAATTCATTGAGAGGAAACAAGTAATAGGCTTAGAATCAGGAAAAAAGTGGGTTTAACTTCTTCCTCAAATGCTTACTAGTTATTCCATCAAAGATTAGTCACTTCATTTGTCAGAGCCTCAGTTTATTCATTTGTAAAATGGGGATAATGCCCCTTGTACCATCTCCAGGGTTGAAATGAAGAAAGTGCTTTGCCCATCTTAAATATCAGTTATTCATTTAAAAATATTTATTGAGGGGGCGGCCAGGTGGCGCGGTGGATAAAGCACTGGCCCTGGATTCAGGAGTACCTGAGTTCAAATCCGGCCTCAGACACTTGACACTTACTAGCTGTGTGACCCTGGGCAAGTCACTTAACCCCCATTGCCCTGCAAAAAAAAGAAAAAAATATTTATTGAGGGGCATGCAGATATAGCAGAAACAGTACTAGACTTCAATTAAGTTCCACAAACATTTATTAAATACTATATTCATGTCCTGGCATACAATAATGCCTCAATAAATGCTTGTTGGCTGGCTGTACACACTAATGCTAGAGATACAAGGATGAAAATGGCATCAGTCTGAACCCAAGGAAGTTATAGTCTCCAGGGGGGAGATATAACATGCACGCAAATATATATATATATATATATATATATATATATATATATATATTGGTGAGGCAAGTGGGGTTAAGTGACTTGCCCAGGGTCACACAGCTAGTGTCAAGTGTCTGAGGTTGGATTTGAACTCAGGTCTTCCTGAATCCAGGGCCCGTGCTCTATCCACTGTGCCACCTAGCTGCCCCACATGTACGCAAATATTAATGAATGTAATGTGAGAAAATGAACACTAAGAACTGGGGAGGGGAGAAAAGAAGACTTCTCAGAGATGGTATCAACTGAATTGAGCTTTAATCTAAGGCAAGATTGCTAAACACAGAGTTAGGAGGGAATTCATTCTATGAATGAATGTCAGTGTGTGAAATACTGCATTGTGAAATATCTAGAAAGGTTGGCTGAAGCCAGAATGAAGAAAACTTTAAATATCCAAATGAGGAGTGTGTATTTTATCCTAAATTTAATGGAAAGCTGCTAAAGATTTTTTTTTTTAATTTAGAGACTAGTATAGCCAGAAAGGTTGCTTTGGTGTCTTTGTGGAAAATAAAGGGCACAGTGGTTAGAGTACTGGACCTATAGTCAAGAAGATGCTTTCAAACCAGCTTCAGATACTTAATAGATGTGTGACTCTGGGCAAGTCATTTCCATCTGCCTCAGTTTCCTTATCTATAAAATGTGGGCAATAATAAAACCACCCTCCCAGAATTGCCATGAGGATAAAATTAGATAATAGTTATAAAGCACTTTGCAAAGCTCAGAGTGATATTTAAATATGTGCTATTAATATTGGAGAGAGTTGGAGAATAAAAGCAGGAAAACACATTAGGAAGCTAACACAATAATGCTTTTGGGAGCAAAGAGAAGGGATGGACTTCTGACTAGTAGGCAGATCAGACTCTGATTTCCAACCTTGCCATCTTGCCCCTTCCATAGCCATGTGATCTTGGGCAATTCAATTCACCCTTTCTGAACCTCAGTTTCTTCTTTGACCAAATGGCAGAGATAATGCTTGTACTACCTACTTCATAACTTTGTTGTTAGGAAAGAACTTTTGTAAGACTTAAGGTGCTATATAAATACGAATTATTGTTATGAATTGCTATTACTCTCTCTAAGGCACTGTGAGTGATATAAAGATGAAGAGGCTTGGTCCCTGGCTTCAAGGAATTTATAATCTCATAAGAGGAGATAAAATATGTACAAATATCCATAATATACCAAACTAATTTTAGGTGTGCTAGTGTCCCAAGAAACAAACATAAGAAAAAGAAAAATGAAATCTCAGAGGATTTTCAATTTCATACACAAATACTTCAACTCAGTCAATCAAAAATAGAAATTTCAAGATAACACCTTCATTTAGTCTAGTCCAGGATTACAGGTAGCATAGGGTCAATGGGGCATTGCCCCAGCAATCCAGCATTCAGTGAGGTACACTTCCTTCCCCACAGTGAACATCCTTGCTTGTCACCTTGTGGTCTTTTGCTGGCTCCCACTACTGGGCCACCTCAAAACCTCAAACCCTCTCCCATTTCCAAAGGCTCCTGCAGGATCAAAGGGAAAACTTGTGGGAAATGAGCTTCAGCTTCTCCTGTCATTCACCCACTGTCTTCTGTGCTGCTCTCTCCTCTCTGCTTAACTGGTTTCACCCCAGGGAAAAATTCCTAGTTATGGCTCCAGTCCAATAGCTAAGTCATTTCTTTTAGGAAATGCCAATTTCCAGGGCCAATGTTTTTTGACAGTGACAGGAAAGCATGTTAATCAGCAAAGAGTGTCAAAAAGCCCACAAACTGATATTTAAGTATAGTCTCCAGAACAGGACAGAGGACTGAAAGCCTTCTGTTCTATTTTTGGTTCTTGTAGTTCTCAAATTGTCCTGGCCTATAAGTACCTTTAGCATCTAGATAAATATTATGGACTCTGTCAGTTTTTATACCAAAATTTCCCTTGTTTCTATGTCCAAATGGGGGAGAGAGAGGGTGGGGGAGGAGGGAGGAGGAAGGAAGGAAGGAAGGAAGAAAGGGAGGAAGGAAGGAAGGAAGGAAGGAAGGAAGGAAGGAAGGAAGGAAGGAAGGAAGGAAGGAAGGAAGGAAGGAAGGAAGGAAGGAAGGAAGGAAGGAAGACTTTAGGTTCTTATTCTTTCCCTCTCAGACCCAGCAAATATGAACCTGGCAACCCTTGTTCTCTCACTATATCTGAATACTCCCTATATGTCAACCCGATTCTCTCTTCCTATTCTTTTCTTTTTTCTTCCTCTCCTACTCTTTTGTTTTATGGAATGGAGGTATTCTGTGCAATTTTCTTATAAGGATTTGAGATCCTTAAAGTCTCAACCAGATTTCTAAACCCTAAGACCCCACAACCACTGTATATACACACCTAGGACTTTCAAGTTGTATAGGAACATAAGGTAGAGTCCTAGCTTAGTGCATTGGGGAAAGGGAATAAGCATTCATGTATCACCTGCTAGGTGCCAAGCACTGTGCTAAGTGCTTTACAAATACTATCTCATTTGATCCTCACAATAGCCCTGGGAGATAGGTGCTGTTATTATGCCCCATTTTATAGTTTAGGAAATTGAGGTAAAGAGAGCATAAGTGAGTTGCTTAGGGTTACACAGGTAGTAAGTATCTGAGGTCAGATTTGAATTCAGGTTTCCTGGTTACAGGTCAAGTGCTTGAACCACTGTGCCACTGTGCCACCTAACTTCTATTGCCCCACCTTTGATAACCTGTACCTCATAGTTAAAAGAAAGGCAATAAGTCTCATAATTTCTTGATGGGTAAGGACCCATCAGACTGATGAACATCTTTGCATGTGGAAAGGTATAAAACATACTAGTCTTGTAGTGAGGCAACACCTGAAATTTGAATACTGCCTTAGATTTGACCTAAATTGTTGTTTGGGGTTTTGTTGTTGCTGTTGTTTTGGGGTTTTTTTAGCATTTTACAAACTACTCTTCATACATTCTGCATCCTAGTCATCCCAACTACTTAATCTCCTCCTGTATATTCTTGTACTTCCCTTCATCTATGTATTTCCCACATGGTCCCCTGTGCTTGTAATAAGAGCATTGGCTAGTTTTACATTGTAGACTCCTGTCTTTTTCTTAAGAGACAACATATCATTCTTTTGTTTGAATCTCTTCTCTTAGTTTGATCTCTCTAAGGACAAAATCTGATCAAAGTCAATGGTATAAGGGGGAGATACTTCTGACCCTCTCCCCATATGAGACTTCTATGTGGCCCCATGAAAATGGGCTTTGTTCCTTTACCTTGGTTTTTGTTCTCTAGTTTTAGGTGAAGAAATTTAGAGGCTACAATCCTATGAATGTTTAAAGGTTCAGAGGAAGCTAGCTTGGAGTCCAAGAGTTGGCAAGTCTGAAAACAAAGAAGTTATTGAGTTGAGTCTATGCTAGATGTTGCTGCCAACTCAACATCTATTTGACGTTTGAGACCCAACCAGCATGGTTCAAACCAGGACATATCCAGTAGCAATGCCACATTTCAGCATGGACTTGGTGGGACTATTCTATATGGAAACTAAATTAAGTCTGAGTCCACTCTCACTAAGAAACAAAGTGATACAGTCTCTGAACTCCTAGGTGTTAGAGGGAAATCTTTGTACTGTAGTTATTGAAGTGGCTTCAAGTTAAATGTTCCTTTATAAAACCTAATTGATGTTACATGGTTGAATAGAAATGGGATTCTAGTCACTCATGGCAAAAAGCAAATAGGAATACAACTAGAATTGGATCTTGAACAAATGTTATAAGAAAAAAGATAACTCAACCCCCACAGGGGTATCCTTAGAACCCAAAGTGCGGTTGTGTGTATGTATATATGCATGCATGCATTTGTGTGTATGTATACCCCTATATATGCATATACAAAAATGCATATAATATATACATATATAACATCTCAGAAAGTGTTTTAATAGAGGAAAACAGCATAGCATATAATTGACACATTCCCCTATTTATCTAATGATTTAATAAAACTTTAAGAGAAAAATAGTATAGTGAAAAGACTAGTGCACTTGGAATCAGGAAGATATGGGTCTGAATCTTACCTCAACTTTACACCCTTAGGAAAGTTACTTAATATCTCTATGCCTCAGTGTCTTCATCATTAGGGGGCTGGATTTGATGACCTCTAAAGGAACTAACTGAACATAAGGTTCTAAGATGCCTATTCTCTGTGAGTCTCAATTTCTTCATATACAAAATGAAGATGAAAATATCTATCCTCTTGACTAATATGACAAAAAAATTATAAATGTTGGGGGGGGATATAGGAAAACTGGAACACTAATGCATTGTTGGTGGAGTTGTGAATTGATCCTACCATTCTGATGAGCTATTTGGAACTAGGGCTAAAAGGTTATAAAACTGTGCAAACCCTTTGATCCAGCTATAAAACATAAAAAGACATACAAAGGGAAAATGACCTATTTGTATAAAAATATTTATTGCAACTTTTTTTCTGGTGGCTAAGAATTGGAAAACAAAGGAATGCTCATGAATTGGGGAATGGCTAAACAAGCTGCAGCATATGATTGTGATGGAATATTATTGTACTATAAGAAATGATGAACAGGATGATTTCAGAAAAAATTGGAAAGACTTACATGAACTGACACAAAGTGAAATGAGTAAAACCAGGAGAACATTGAACACAGTAACAGGAAAAATTATATGATGAAGAACTGTGAATGATTAAGCTATTCTCAGCAATACATGATACGAGACAATCCCAAAGGAGTCATGATGATGCATGCTATCTGCCTCCAGAGAAAGAACTGATACTGCCTGAATATAAACTAACTAAAACATGCTATTTTCTTTTGCTTCCTTCTTTCCTTCCTTTCTCCCTTTCTATTTTTTTTCTTTATTTGCTATTCGAGTCTTCTTTTACAAAATGACTAATATAGAAATGTTTTACATGATTGCACATATATAAACTATATCAGATTGTTTACCATATCAGGGAGGAGAAAGAGTATGTTTTTGTACATTTACAAATATTATTCAGACAAGTGATTCCTAGGCTACCCCAGGTTGCCAAAGGAGCCCATGGTAAAGATACATATATTTGTATATACATATAAATTGAACCTCTTGTTATAAAACAGCAAGTAGTAAAGAAGATTGAGGAGTAAAATTTGAAAAGGTGTTAGATTCAAGAAGAAAAAGAAGGTAAGTAGAAAGATAACGTAAGATGAAGTAAGAAAAGGTAAGTGTAACTATTCAACGATAAAGCAAATTAATAATAGATTGATGTGTCAGGCATTTTGATCCATTGATCAAGCAATAAGAACATGTCAGCTGAAGGGAAAAAAGAGTGTCTGGGGAGATGGTGAGGCAAAGGAAAATATTTGAACAAAGTCAACAAGTTATTAAAAGGTGATGATTGGCTCTAAAAGTTTTAACCAGGCACTAAAGGGTTGAGGTGTTTAAACTCACAAGGTATTCAAAGAAACAAGGTTTGAAATCCCAACCAATATAAAGACAAGGGGAATTGTTCAGTGATTTGTGTGAGATGTGGGATGTTTGTATTTTGGCCACAGAAGAGTGACTGTTACTTCTTTTCTAAGGGTATATTAATCTTCCTAAGGAGAAAATGAAGAACCTCAAAAGAACACCTCTCCACACTGAAAGTTGTAAGGGGAAATGGGGTATGCTTAAAGGGGAAAAGATGCAAGGATTCAATGGAGGAGAAAGGGATCTGAGGTGGAGGAGTAGAGAATTAATCCTTATCAGATGATGGAGAATGAAAAGAGTGTAACATAGAATAGAAAGATGAGGCCTCATTTTTAAAATAAAGGAACTGGATACTCTGAGGGAGAAACTGCTTGTCCTAAAAAATATAAATGACATATTAAAGGTAAAAAATTATCAAGTGAGAGATTATCCAACAAGAATCAAATAAAAAAGAAAATAATGGTAGTTGTTTTCTTGCTCAGGGATATTGAAATAGCTATTTATTGATTTGATTACAATAGAAAAACATCTTGTTTTCCCAGGACATGAATCCAAGACATAAAAGAGAAACTCCCAAGACTTAGTAAGATAATGATAGATATCTACTTGGCTGCATAAAAAGACACATCCAAAATGAACCTGAAAAGTATTGCCAACCATTATGAAGACTTGGGCATAAGGCAAAAGAGCACATGGGCATAGGTTATGAATTTCTGATTATTGAGGCAACTGGTGGTATGGTGGATAGAGCTCTGAGCCTGGAGTCAGGAAGACCTGAATTGAATCCAATCTCACTTAATAGCTATGTAACCCTGGGCAAGTCACTCAATATCTGTTTGCTCAGTTTCCTCAAATATATATTGGGTATGATAATAGCACCTACTTCACAGGGTTGTGAGGAGCAAATAAGATTACATTTCTAAAATTCACTGTCTATTGAGGGAAGAAATAAGTACACATGTGTATGCGAATACAAAATAGCTAAATACAAGGTAGTTTGGGAGGAAAGGCACTAGAAGTTGTGGGGAATAGGGAAGTCTTTAGAAAGAAGGAGTGTGGGGGCAGCTAGATGGCACAGTGGATAAAGCACTGACCCTGGATTCAGGAGGACCTGAGCTCAAATCCAGCCTCAGACACACTTGATACTGTGTGACCCTGGGCAAGTCACTTAACCCTCATTGCCCCACAAAGAAACAAAGAAACGAATGAATGAATAAATGAAAATTTTTTAAAAAACTAATTTTAAAAAGGAGTGTCTTTAAAAAGAAAGAGGGATTCTGTGTTGTAAAGGTAAAAAGAGAATACACTCTACACATAAGCCATATAGGGTAGGAAATGTCAGTACAAAAGCATAGAGATGAGAAAGAATGTGTGTGAAGACAGAGAAGACCAACTTGACTGAATTTCAGGCTGTAAGAGGGGAATAATATCCAATGAGGCTGACAAGTTGTTAGAACCAGGTTTTAAAGGGATTTAAAAGTTAAATAAATAAATATCTATTTTATCCTAAAGGCTATAGGGAGCCTCTGGAGTTAAGTAGGAAAATGATATGGTGTGGCATGTGTAGAATGGGCTGGAAAAGGCAAAAACAAGCCAGGGAGACCAGTTAGGAGTTTGTTACAATAATCTAGGTGAGAGATGATGAGGACCTGAACCAAGGTAGAAGCTGTGTGAATGGATGGGACATATGGAAGAGATGTATATGTAGAAATGGCAAGATGTGGCAACTGATTGTATAAGAGGGGAGAGCAAGAAGTAAAAGACACTATAGTTGTTACAAACCTGGGAGACTAGAAGAATGGCAGTCATTCTAGTCTTTTCAAGCACGAAAGCCAACAACCATCCAATGTGGTCCCTTTGATAGAAATAGGGGAGTTGATAGTTCCTTTAGGGTAGAGACAATGTCTCATTTCATCTTTGTATTCTCAGCTGCCTAGTAAAATGGGACAGAAGGAAATCAAATAAAATTGAAATGAATGACAATCTTAAGGAAGCACTCTTGTTCTTCCAATTTTCTATAAGGGGAAACAATCTACATCTGTTACATTCTTTCACTATGTGTGTTGACTCATTCTTTTAGAATGGAGAAACTCACTAATAACTTGAGTACATCTGGTAAATGTCTTGACAAGAATAATGAGGTTGGTCAGAATGAGGTATATAGTACTATATTAGCTTCAAATTAAGGTGACAGGAAAAGTGTCATGAGACATTATCATCATTTGAATCCTGCCTGTTTTGTCCATCTTTGTAAATAGCCCCCTACTTTAGTATAAATTCTCCAGATAAAAGAGAGGTATTCAGCAGCTTGGTTTTAAAGATCATGTTCTCTTTTTTTAAAAACAACTTTATGGTATTGATATATCCCAATCTTGACCTTCAACTATAATCCTGTCTTGAACAGAGAGGGCTTTTTCTAAAAACCATTTTATGGATCTTTCATCTCTAATTCTACCTCGTGGCAATGGACTTCCATTTTTGTTCAGCCTTAGATCCACTTACATTATTTGAAGACCAACAATGGAAGTCAAAATTCTCCAAAGCACACAGTCACTTTCCCCCAATGGTAAATTCCACATATCCTTTTCACCTAAGCAGGTATTCTGTGTACGACCAACAAGAATGCCTTTTTTCTATTTTATCAAGCATTCAGGGATTTTTTCTGCTGACAGCTTGTCTTGAAATAGATTTTCAGGTGTGAATCTTCAGGTGTGTATTGCAGATTAGAGAAATATTTCCCTTCCTCCCTATAGGCTTACATCCAATCTGTTACTTTAGTACTAAGAATATCACTATTACCTTTATTCTCAATTTCTCCCATATATCCAGAACTAGTGACCAACAATTTGGGAGAGCTAAGGCAAGCTTCATAAAATATGTCTCATTCAAGCAATATGAATTGTGCCTTTCAATTAACTTTCTGAAGGCAAAATTAGTTGAGGAGGAGATCATAAGGACTTCTGGGATAAGAAGCACCAGGAGTTACTTTCTACATTTCTACTGGGGGAAGGGAGACAAGTGGGAAGTACTAATCTGGGTTAGGGAGAGTCACCAAGGGAGGAAGTAACTGTTTGCTGATTTTCCATTTTAACTAGTTATTCTAACAAATTACCTTGTAGGCTCAATAGTTTCTATGTTGTCACAGGCATATAAGTACCATCAGTATCCTCTAAATTTCAGTGCCTTAATGCAAAGGACCAATCACTTTGACTTTTCTATGCTCTGAAGACACTCCCCCCCATTTATTTGATTTCTCTATATTATTAAGGTTCACCAACAAATATTAAGTGTTCATAATGTTCAAGGCACTGTAACAGAGATGTTTCATGAAAAAATGGAAAGATTACACAATTTTGGAGAAAGGTAATTATCTGATTTTTTTTTAAAAGAACAAGAGATGAGTCTATTAGGACAGTGAATTTAACTTCTATTCCTAGGACAATTCTAGAAAGAGTTGGTCATTATAGACATAGTTCGTGAACATCTGGGAAGGAAAACAATGATTAAAAATAGCTAGCATGGGAGCAGCTAGGTGGCACAGTGGATAGAGCACTGGTCCTGGATTCAGGAGGACCTGAGTTCAAATCTTGCCTCAGACACTTAACACTTACTAGCTGTGTGACCCTGGGCAAGTCACTTAACCCCAATTGTCTCACAAAAAAATAGCCAGCTTGGGGCAGCTAGATGGTGCAGTGGATAGAGCACCAGTCCTCAATTCAGGAGGGCCTAAGTTCAAATCCAGCCTCAGACCCTTGACACTTACTAGCTGTGTCACCCTGGGCAAGTCATTTAACCCCAATTGCCTCATCAAAAAAAAATAACCAGCATGGCTTCTAGGAACTGGTCATTAATAATAATAATAATAATAATAATAATTGTCTTTCATTTTTGAAGAGGACCAATTACATGGGTGATGTCTTGACTTGTGCATGGTTAGAATTTAAATGAGGCAGAGTTGCCCAAAATCATCAGCCTCACTCTCTTTTCCAGAGTCATCAAAGTTCAGCATAAGGACAAAAGGACAAAAGTCAAGACTAAGTTCTAAGCTGCCTTCATGGCCATTGGAACAAATTGTTCTCATCCACATATTCCAATAGGGGAAGTAGTCACATGCCTGAGATAAGCATCCCCCAAATCACTGATGGGTCTGAGACCTGTCAGTTACCCTCAACCTGGTTTAGCCCATCTGCCACAATGTTTTGTGGCTGTCTTTGGAGCCACAAGTGAGAACTGGGTGAAAGGTGGACACCAAAGATGTATGAGCAGTCCTGAAAATGGCCTGGCAAGCCCTCATACTAGAGGTGTTCGTCCTCCTGGAACACCCCATATACTCCAATAATATTAATAATAACAACAACTGTAACATTTACATAATGCCTACTATACTAGGGACTGTGCTAAGTGCTTTACATTTATTATCTCATTTTATCCTCACAGCAATCCTGAGGGGTAATTTCTATTGTTATCTTCATTTTACACATGATAAAACTGAAGCAAATAGGGATTAAGTGACTTGCCTAGGGTCCCACTGTTATTAGTATCTGAAGCCAATTTTCAATTTAGTTCTTCTTGGGCCTTCAGGCCCAGAGCTCCATCCACTTCACTACCTGCTTGCCCCAAACTAACCTCATTTCCTTTTTTAAATAAAATTACTAAACTAGTTGATGAAGGATATCTTGTGGATATGATTTTCTCTGAATTTAGCAAACATTCTGATAAAAAATATATTTCATACTATTTTTTGTGGAGAAAATGGAGAGGAGGTCTGGATTAGAAGATAACATAATTTGATAAATTCAGAACTGGTTGGATGGACAAACTCCAAGAGCAGTTGGTAGTGGTTTAATATCAGTGAGGCAGGAGTTGCCAAGCAGAGTTCTGTGGGGATCTTGACTTGATTGCCCCTCAGCTGTTTAACATTTTTATCAATGACTTGGACCAAAGCATAGATGATGTGGCTCATCAGATTTACTGATGACACCAAGCTGGGAGGGAGAGCTAACACAGTGGATCAATCATAGAGTCAGTATTGTAAAAGGTCATGATAATGGGCTGAATCTCCTAAAATAATTTTTTTGTTGTTGTGGAGGCAATTGGGGTTAAGTGACTTGCCTAGGGTCACACAGCTAGTAAGTGTTAAGTGTCTGAGGCTGGCTTTGAACTCAGGTCCTCCTGAATCCAGGGTCAGTGCTCTATCCACTGTGCCACTTAGCTGCCCCTCTAAAATAAAATTTAAAAGAGATAAATATGAAGTCTTACAGTTAGACAAAAGAAAATCAACTTCTCAAGTATAAGGTAGGGGAAGCATGATTAAACAGAATTTGTCTAAGTATGATTTGAGAGATTTAGTGAACAGCAAGCTTAATATGAGTGTGGCCTGGCAGTCAGCAAGGCTAATGTGATCTCAGGCTGTAATAAGAGTATCATACCTACCAGGGATAGGGAGGTGACAGTACCACTATACATTCCTCTCATCAGATATCATCCAAAGTTTTGTGCTCAGTTCTGGATGCTACAGCTTACGAAGGACACAAAGACATGCAGTACTGAAGATTGGACAGCAAAAATTAAGAGACTTGAGATCATTTCATATGAAATAACTAGGTACATATAAACTATAGAAAAGCAAACTCTCTCTCCTCTTTGTCTCCAAGCATTTGAAAGGCTCATATGTGGTGAAAGCTACTTCACTTGTTCTATTTTGTCCCACAAGAAAGAACCAATACTGATAAGTGCTAATTATAAAGTAACAAGTTTAGATTAGATGGCAGGAGAAATTTCCTAATTATTTGTACTGTCCAAAACTGGAATGGGTTGCCCAGAGAAGTAGTGGGCTACCTTTGCTTGGAGATTTGCAGGCAGAGACTTAGCTACTATATGTTTATTATGATGCAGTGAGTTTTCCTTTCATTAGAGACAGGTAAGCAGTACAGTAGATAGAATACTGGTCTTGGAGTATGTATGTATGTATATGCTAGTTATTATTATTATTATTTGAATTGTATGGCCATTGAACTCTCTTCTGTCAATAGGCATAGTGGTAAATGTTCAACAACTGTCTCTTCAGGAAAAAAAATAAAAGATGTATATAGTACACATTAAACTTGGAAGTTCAATCTGTATTATTAACATTTTTTTTCAGCATCTTCCTAAGTCTAGACAACAAACAAAACAAAATTTAAAACCCTGATTTGTAGCATTTGCCCATTTACAATGTAAAAACATATTCATAAGCACAATTGCATATTATATAAGGGGGAAGAAAAAATCCAGTTTAGTATATGGGTAACCTCTTGTAGGGACACATGGTTGTGGTTTTTTTTCCCCTCACACAATAATAGAAGACTTAATCTGAAAGATCTCATAATAGAACATTTTGAGGGAAAATAAAGGTAGTAATGATCATGGGAGTTCTTTGATGCCAAATTTAGTATCAAATTGGGGAGAGAGGAATATGAGAGAAAAGAAAGTGAAGAATGGTTCTTGTGTCTCAGTGAGGTCAACTGGAGATTGAATTATAGTGACCAGTATGGAACAATTATTTGGCTATGTCATAAAATGTCATTACCTCAGGTGTTTTAGGAAAAGAGGAATTCCATTAATTGGAAGACCACAAGAGAAAACATAAATTAGCATTTTAAAAGTTAAAAATGTTATATAGGATCTTAATCAACAAAGTTTCTAGGGGGAAAAGTATGCAAAGAAAAGCTTTGCAAATAATAAGATTCATTTAGATAGAGTTAGTCTATGGGGAAAGTTGTTCTCAAATTTTCCCAGCATCTTTATTACCAGTTGGAACATTGAAGAATATATTGTCCACATACAGAAATAACAAGAAATTGTACTGCAAGACATTGGGAAAGAAAAGCTCCCTCATTTTGGGGGAGGGAATAACTTTTTAAAAATATTTAAGTGGCTGAGTTTACTTGGTGCAGTTAAATATTAAACATAGCAATTTTAACATAGCATTGCTGTTACATCTAAAATAAACTTGTGATGTTTTGGTCTGGTAAAAAAATGAATGAATGAATATACTTACAATGAAAATTTTATAATGAACCCTCTTAAACCAATACAAGGTGGCTCCAACCTACCACTCCTTCCAGATCTCAAGTTCTATGATTCTGTGATGCTTAGGATGTGAAGGTAAAAAAAAACTGCACAGCTAGTCCCCTCAACAAGGATAGAATCTGATGGGGGAAGAATAGGATTTATTCACAAACAAGAAATATTTAAGCTATAATATTGTAAGACAAATCTTGGCACCTATATAATGTGGTAAAAGAAAACCTGAAGATCAAGAGATCACTTTTAGCTAAGGGAATCAGGGAAGATTTCATGGAGGTTTCAGTGAAATTTGGCTTTGAAAAAAGAAAAGGATCTTTATACTCAATGAGTTAAACACCAATTTCCCTAATGAATATTGGGAAACATTAAATAAAATACTAATAAAGATGTTACAACAATATCACAAGGATTATACACTATGACCAAGTGGGATTTAGATCAGGAATGCAAGGCTGATTCAACATTCAGAAAACTATCAGCATAATTAACCATATCAATAACAAAATCAACTGAAGTCATTTTTGTTATATCAATAGATGCAGAAAAAGCTTTTGACAAAATATGGCACCCATTTCTATTAAAAACCCTAGTGATCATAGTAATAAATGGAGCTTTCCTTAAAATGATAAGTAATATTTATCTAAAACCACCAGCAAGCATTATCTGTAATGAGGAAAGCTAGAAGCCTTCTTAATACAATCAGGGGTAAAGCAAGGATGTCCATTAACACCTCCTTTATTCAATATTGTACTAGAAATGTTAGCTATAGCAATAAGAAAAGAAATTAAAATAATTAGAATGGGAAATGAGGAAACAAAACTATCACTTTGCAGACAATATGATGTTATACTTATAAAATCCTAGAGAATCAACTAAAAAACTACTTGAAGTTATCAACAACTTTAGCAAAGTTGAAGGATACAAACTAAACCCACATACATCATTAGTATTTCTATATATTACTAACAAAGTCCAGCAGCAAGAGATAGAAAGAGTAATTCCATTTAAAATAAGTCCAGACAATATTAAATACCTGGAACTTTACCTTCCAAGACAAACCCAGTATAAACACAACTATAAAACACTTTTCACACAAATAAAGTCAGACATAAATCGGAAAAATGTTAATTGCTCACCACAGAAGGAGCAGCTATAAATATTTTTATACTTGTGGTCATTTTTGCTTTTTTATGATCTCTTTGGGATATAGACCTAGTAGTGTTATTGCTGGGTCAAAGGGTATGCATAGTTTTATAGCCTTTTGCCCATGATTTCAAATTGTTCTCCAGAATATAAATCAAAGCTTCTTAAACTGTCAGTTGTGACCCCACATGGACTCATGTAACTGAATGTGGGAATCATGAAAAATGTGGCAACAGTAAAAGGTTATGTATACCTATTTTGTATACTTATATAGCTGGGGTAATGGAAAAATTTCTCAGGTGAAAAGGTGTCACAAGTGGAAAGAGTTTAAGAAGCTCTATTCTAAATTATTGTGGTGTTTTTGTTTTTCCAGAGTTCAGCAAGCAGTTAAGGCGTAAATAACATAAATGGATCCTTGAGGAAAGTAGAACCTAATTTGAGATCATATACACCAAGAACATAGAAATGATAAATATAAAATGTTTCCAAAATCTAATTATAGAACATCGTTTTAATAGTATTACTTTGCAATTTCACTCACTTTGTCCTGATTTTGCAAAGTGTCATCTTTTCTTATTAAAAGAAATAAGTCAATGCAGAGTTATTTGAAGGTAAAATAGTAGGGATATAGTCTGGATTGGATCCTGATAAGAAAAAGTCTAGAATCAATTTTTATTACTATTATGGGTGTAGAGTATAATCTTTATCTTTTTATTTCTTTTCTGCACAGTTTTTACTTCTCAGGAATGGAGATGAATATTCAATTCAAGTGTGTTAGGATGAAAACACTGTGAACTTTGAAATTCTCTCTCTCTCTCTCTCTCTCTCACACACACACACACACACACACACTCACTCACTCACTCTCTGTCTCTCAGTGTATGTATCTCTGTCTCTCTTTCTCTCTCCTTTCCCCTCCCTACATTCAATCATTTCCAAATTCTATTGATTTTGCCTACCCAAAGTCTCACAAACTTCCCACTAACCTACATCCATCCCTCATTACCATTAACCCAGACTATTACAATATACTCCTAGCTGTTTTCACCTCTGTTTGTCTCCCTTTGATTGCATCATTTTTACTTCTGCCAATGCAGTCTCTTTAAAGCATAGGATCATGGCATTTGTCCACTCAGACACCTTCAACAACTCACCTTTTTCTAGTGAATAAAGTACACACTGCTAACCATGCCATTTAAGGTGCTCTATCATCTGGCTCCCATTTACATCTCCTGCCTTATCTTCCAGTATTTCCTCTCACCCAGCCTACGATCCGGCCAAATACCTGAACCTGCCCTGTCCTTGCCTGTCTCTATGCTTTTGCATAAACTCTTCCCTCTGCCTAGATTACCCTTCTTTGTAACTTCCCCTTGCAAAATTTAACCAAATCTTCAAGGTCTAGCTGCAGTGCTTCCTTCCCTGGTCCACGGGGTTGTTTTGAGGATCATATGAGATGATATTTATAAAGTACTTTGCAAACTCTCAAGCACTTTCTAAATATGAATGATTTTTATTCTGTATTTATCCACCACACCACACCCTCAGGCTGAAAGCTCTCAAGGCCCATCATATCTCTCTTGTAGCTCTATAGGGTTTGCATTGGAGGAGACTTTTAAGAATATCTAATCCAATCTCTTTATATTACAGGTGTGAAAATTGGAACTCTGAGAGATGTTATGACCAGCATGCTGAAAATTACACAGCTGCCAAAGAGTAGAACTAGGATTAAATTTTAGGTGTCATCACTTTAACTCCAGCATTATTTGCACTACATACTGATACCTCTAATGGCATTTTAATAGAATTATACTTCTTTGGATGAATGTCTTATCCTTCCTAGTGGACCATAAACTCCTTTAAGGGAGAAGGGTGTTTTTTTTTTATACCCTCTTGTTTCAGCCTAGTGCCCTAAATGTAGTAGAAGGTATAACCTATGACCCAATACATTAAAACACTCTTTTTGGTTTGTCGTGTCCCACCCCCTGAGTTGTTTCTGGGGAATATCAAAATATATATGTAGGTTTCCCCAGATGTAGCTAAAAAGATTACCATATTTCATATAAGCAATCAAGTTAATAAAATATATCCAAATGACAGTAGGTCAGCCATTATTCCACCTCCTCCCCCACCCCACCCCATCAAATACAGAACGCACAGGTAGATACAATGTCCGAGGAATTATCTTGATAAAATGTTAAAATTTTGGATTGAATCATAGTCCGTGATACTCCTTCTTTTCTGATGAGAAATGCATTTCACTAAGGTTCTCCAGATTCTAAACACTACATTGGATTTGAACTTCTTAGAAGGGAAATTTGAGATTACGGTAAAAGCAGCCCTCCAACATCTGGTAAATCTCTCAATCCAGAGACCTATACAGGCAGAACTTTGAGGTGCCACCCAGAATACATACTTTACCCTCAAAAAGAAAATGAACTTGGGGTTGTTAGAGAGGAGATCCCCTTTCTTAAAAGCTGCAGTATCAGGGGCAGCTAGGTGGCGCAGTGGATAAAGCACTGACCTTGGATTCAGGAAGACCTGAGTTCAAATCCAGCTTCAGACACTTGACAGTTACTAGCTGTGTGACCCTGGGCAAGTCACTTAACCCTCATTGCCCTGCAAAAAAAAACAAACAAAAAAACCCCAAAAAACTGCAGTATCTGAATAACTCATAGGAATATCAAAGGGCAAAGGACAGGTCTTTTGCTCCCAGATATCTTGACTTACAGTCCTTTTCTTCTCCTCCATCTTTGCAACAATGTGTTTACTCATTCTCTTTCTCTTCTTTCTCCTTTTCTTTTCCTCTCCCTCCTCCTATTTTCTCATGCTTTTCCTTCATCTTCTTATCCCTTCTTTTCCTCCTCTTCCTTCTCTTATTCCTTCTCTTCCTCCTCCCCATTCTCCCCCTCATCATCCTCTTCAGCCTCCTCCTCCTACTTCTCCTTCTTCTTCTAGTCTATCCATCCTACTTTCACAACATCTCTCCTATACCCCCCTTCTCTCTATATCACTGTTGTAAATAGCCTCCCTCAATTCTCTCCCCACTGCCTTCCATTTTCTATTCGACAGTGAAATTGATCTTTCTAAAGTGTGAGTTGACCTTGTTATACCTACCTACCTATTCAATAACCATTCCTTCCTATTACCTCCAGCATCAAATATAAAAATCCTCTATTTGGCAGTCAAAATCTTCCCTAATCTAGTAGCTTCCTATTTTTCCAATTTTCTTATACCTAGTTCCCTTTCACCTCTTCCACCAGTGACACTGACCTCCTTGCTATTCTTTGTTATTTAGAGGGTTTTTTGGAGCGATTGTTTTGTGAGTTCTGAGAGCTTGCTTGCTATTCTTTGCTATTCTTCCTGACCCAGAAATTTTCACTGGATATCCCCTAGGCCTGCAACTCTTTACATCCTCATTTCTATTACATGACTTTCCTGGATTCTTTCAAGTCTCATGAAAATCCAAACTTATACAATAAGTCATTCTTAGTCCATCTTAGTGCCCTAGTGCCTTTCCTTGGAGATTGTCTCTAATTTATCCTGTATATAGCTTGTCTGTTGGTTGCACATTATCTTTCTCATGAGATTGTGAGATTCTTGAGGGGCAAGGACTATTTAGGGGGAAGAGGATACTTCCTTTATATTACCAGTGCTTAATATACTTCCTGGAATATAGTAGATGTTTAATTTGCTGTGTTCCCTCCAAAAGCTGATTTCGGTAACACCAGTATAATTACTAACAAATTCAAGATGTGTTTCTATGACTGTACCAGAGAATTAATGCTATTTGACTAATCTTGTTGATATTCAACTTTTGATTAAAATTCAATGAAGAAACTGGAAAATAATGTTTAATTATAAAGTTAAAACTGAAGCAAAAATGTCATTTTAATAATTATGTAGTCCAGTTAAAATGCCAGGCATCTCATTGCAGAGGTGTCTTCATCCCTCATTGCATCTTGTTTATCTAACTAAATGTGTCAGGTTACATTTAGCAATAATTGCAAGGAGATCACATGAGCTATAGTAAATAGTCAATAGCTATATTATCTTATTGTGGTTTTGAACCTTTTCACATTTTTCATAAACCACTAAAATAATTTTGCTTATAAATTATTCAAAGGCAAGTTCCACTGTGGCCTATTTCCTCATTTTTAAAACTCCATTTTCAACAAATAATACATTAATTATTGGCAAATATCTCAATTACACTGTTAATAAGCAAAATATCTGACGGCTGCCTCAAGAGGTCCTTCCTCAATGGAGGCCTTCAAGCAAAGACTTGATCACCATGGGATCATAGATTTGGAGTGGGAATAGACCTTTAATTCAAACCTCTCTAGGCCTCAGCTCCTCTTCTGTAAAATGAGGAGCTGATATCTACAGAGGTTAATGATTTGACTAAAGCCATACAGTCAATAAACAGAAGAACAATGGTTCAAATCAATGTCCTCCAACTCTAAATGCAATGTTTTTGCCAATACTCTTTGAATATGCCAACTCAATAATAGGTTGGAATACATTCTGGAGAGGAATTTGGAACTCTGCCCAAATGGCTGTAAAATTGTGTTTACTCTCTGATCCAGAAATGCCACTGCTAGTTTTATATCCAAAAAAAAGACAAAAAGACCTATTTGTACAAAAAATATTTATAGCAGCTCTTTTTGTGGTGGCTAAGAATTGGAAATCAAAGGAATGCCCATCAATTGGGGAATGGCTGAACAAATTGTATATAATTTTGATGAAATATTATTGTGCTATAAGAAATGATAAGCAAAATTCCTGGAAAGTTTTGTATGAATTGATATATAGTGAAATGAGCAGAACCAGGAGAACATTGTATACATTGATAGCAATATTGTTGAATGAAGAGCTGTGAATGACATCTATTCTCAGCAACACAATGACCCAAGATAATCCTAAAGGACATACTATCTACCTCCTATAGCATTATTTGGATGTATTTTGGAGTGATCATGTCATGAGTTCCCATACTATCTACCTCCAAAGAAAGAACTGATATTGATTGAATACGGACTGAAGCATGCTATTTTTCACTTTCATTTTTTGGATTCATTTTCTTATAAAAATGACTAATTTAGTAATATTTTACATAATTGCAAATGTATGACCTATATCTGATTGCTTACAGCTTCGGAGAGGGGGGAGGGGAGGGAGGGAAGGAGGGATAGAATTTGGAACTCAAAACTCTAAATAAAAATGTTTATTATTTACCCCCCAAAAAGAATAGGTTGGAATAGAAACCCACTGAGGTCCTTTACAACTCTGAATTTCTGTTATTCTCAGACTCTGCTGTTGCCCATTTATTATGAATTTTCTTCAATGATAAATTACCTCATTAGAAAATTCATACTTAGAATAATAATGACAATGATATGTATTTTTTACATCCTAAGGTATGCAAAGCACTTTCAGTATGTTATGTTTAATTTAGTCAGAAAAAAACTGTTGAAATATTAGCTTTACAAGTTTTTTTATTTGTAATCTTGAGGAAATTACTTGCCTCTTTGAATATGAGTTGCCTCATCTATAAAATGAAAGATTTGGTCTGGATGATCTCTGAGATCCTTTTTAGCTCTATATCCTATGTTCCTCAATAGTCTCTCTCTCTCTCTCTCTCTCTCTCTCTCTCTCTCTCTCTCTCTCTCTCTCTCTCTCTCTCTCTCTAGCTCTCAGAAGAGGGTAATATACTAGACCTGTGATTTTATTGATGTAGAAAATTCCTAATGTGGAAATTACATTCATCAATGTTGACCAACAATTTATCTGAGATATATAGACTTTCTGAGTCATCTGAGGCACTGATAGTTTACGCAACTTTCCCAAAATTAATTAATGTGTCAGAGGCAAGACTTCAATCTAAATCTTCCTGACTTCAAGATTAACCTTCTATGAAGTCTAGGTTGCCTCTTGAAAAAATATACCTTCACACACACACACACATACAACCCTGCCTTCCCTCTGATTGATTGGTTTTCCCAGATCCTTCATTTTAAGAGGAGGTTCAAGGCAATGGTGTTTCCATTCCTTTCCAGGCTACAATCATGATTCATCTAAAGAAAATTTTGTCTATCATATCTCCACACTGAATATTTTTCATCCACTTCCCTCCTTTCCCCCACCACTTTTTTTTTTTTTTTAGTAAGGCAATTGGGGTTAAGTGACTTGCCCAGGGTCACACAGCTAGTAAGTGTTAAGTGTCTGAGGCCAGATCCGAACTCAGGTATTCCTGAATCCAGGGCCAGTGCTCTATCCACTGTGCCATCTAGCTGCCCCTCCCCCACCACTTTTAAGCTCCATTTTAAATGTTGTCTTATCACATCAAGATGTAAGCTCCTTGAGGGCTGGAACTATCTTTCTGCTTGTATTTATCTTCTAAGGACTTAGCACAATGACCTACACATATAGCATGTTATAAATGCTGTGGAATAAATGAGTGAATGAAGATAGTGTATGTCTCTTAGCTAAGTGGTGCAGTATAAAGAGTGCTCAGCTTGGAGTCAGGAAGACCTGAGTTCAAATTCAGTCTCGGACATATTAGCTCTGTGACTCTAGGCAAATCTACCTCATTTTCCTCAAGTGTAAAATACTTGTGGTGAATAAAATTATATGTGGTCGCCATATTTCTGTTCCAAGTTTGGGGAAAATTATCTGGGATTTCTAATATATTGCTACTTATAAATTAGAAGCGTTAACACTAGTTTTGGAGTATTAAGTATTTATTAAAGTATATTAGATATTAGATATTAGTAAAGAGAGATAGCACGTGGCTCAGAAAGTTAGGAAAGCCTAGCTAGGATAGAGGAGGAGAAAGAAAAAGAAGCCACCACCTATGAGTCTCAGGTCAAAAAAGGAAGTCCCTATGCCTCTATGAGCTGAAGCTTCCTGTTGGTCTAGATGAGAGGTGGTCCCTACACACCACTCCAAGTTAATTGGCCAGCATCACCCAAATCCATTGGTTCACTGGACTTGAGGGCAGCCCATGAGCTGAACATGCTGAGGTCAGAGCTCAGAGAACAAACCCTTCTAGGGCCAGGCCCTCAGGTAGGTGTGGTTTCAACCAAGTCAACTTCAAGTGAGTTAATCAGCAAAGTCAATCCAATCAATCTCAATATTATCCTCTCAAGTCTCTGGGTTTCCAAAACCCATTATTTTCTGACATACTTAAAATACTACCTTACACATGGTAGGTGCTTAGTTAATACTTATTTCCTTTCTTCCTTTACCAAAGTTTTGTTTTTTATTATTATGGCTGTTAGTCTCACTATATAAAAAAATAATCATACAAACCCACATCCAGCCATCCTTTTTAAGTCTTGTACACACTAAATTTTGCTACAAGGGGCTTACCGAATGGGCTTAGGGGTTTCCTTCCTTTCTCTTGAAATGATGAAGTTACCAGTTGAATAGACATCAATTATACCTCCCATTTACCACACAATGTCTTTTTCCTTCAGATATTTCTTTGTAACCTCCTTTCCTCTATTTATTCTTTCATAGTTTATTTTTTGTTGTATATTTCAGTTTCCCTATGCCAAGCATGTACAATTCCTTTGCAATCCAGTGATATTTATTTTCAGTTCTTTTAAGCTATTCCATGGTTTGAAGTCATAAAACAACATTGTTAAAATGTTGCCATTTTAAAAATTGGCTTTTATTTCACAGATATGTTAGGGATCACTAAAAGGGATCTGTAATTTCCCAAAGGCAGTATCACCTAGCTTCCCCTTACTCTTTAATTCTGGGTACATTTGCAATGTTTTGGCAAAATGCATATATGGTTGGGAAAGCTATGTAGTCTATCCATATAACTTCATGCCAATTGTATTGTAGGAATTCTACATCCACTTTTTTAAGTACTTTTAGTATAAACTTAAGGACCAAAAAAGGCTATTTCTACATACAAAACAAAATTTAAAAGATGGTTTTAACATAAAATTATTGGAATCTCCATTTCATAATACTTGCTATAAAAGAATATATAATAAATTCTATACATTAATTCTAAAACTGTCTTAATTGTACTTCCTTCTGAATTTCCTTCTTTCCATTGAAGAAATTCATTCTTTCCATTGTAACACTGAAATATGTTACATTAACATATTTCATATGTTTTTTCCTTCTTTTTTTTGCAGCATTATTTCTAACCTCTTATCCACACACACCCTCTCCCCCAATTAACCAAAAGAAAGACAGGGAAAACTTTTTTTTTTTTGCAACCAATAAGCATAGTCATGCAAACAAAATCCGTGAAGTGTTTGTTTATCTCCAAAAATGCATGCCTCTGCATCTTGTGTTTTCTCTGTCAGGAGGTGCATGCATGCTTTATCATGGGCCTTCTGGAGACATGATTGATCATTGCTTTAATTAGAGTTCTTGCATCTTTCAAAGTTCTCTTTTTTTCCAGTGTTGTCATATAATCCTGCTTCCTTTAGTCTGTGTTCATTTGGTCTTTACCCAGGATTCTCTAAAATTGTCTCCCCCATTTCCCATGCTACCAATAACAAAGTTTGACTAGCAGACCAGAGAACAGAACACAGGCTTACATCAAAATGGACCTCTGCACCCTAATCCACCTTCCTTCTTTCCAGTGCCATGGAGACCCTGACTCCAGACAACAGAAGTTTGCTCAGACCTTGACAGTTTGACTTTGGCCCTTCAGGAGCAAAAGCCTACCAGGGACTGCAACCCAAAAGCACTGGTGCTTCAAAGTGCTGAGCTGCTAGTACTAGGGAAAATAGGATTTTAACTGACTTTGATAGACCCAAGAACTGAGGAACAAAGGGAAGGGGAGAAGTCACCAAAATAAGACACGGTGCATATGAGGAGCCATTCAGCATTTCACCAATCCTGAGAGGAAAAAACACAGCATTTAATTGGGACCACTTGAAATGTTAGTTGGTCCAGACACCTAAGCTGGTGATCTGTGAGTTGCCCAGTGTGGGAAGAGGCTTAAATGCTTTGAGATTCAGCTTCCAAGAAAACCATAATCAGAAGGGAGGAAGTCAGAAGGGAGGGATGAGGAAAATAAGGAGAAAAAGGATTGAATGTATCGAAGATTTCAGCATGACAAAACCTCAAAGACCTGGAACATAAAGAGATAAATCAAAAAGAAAAACAATTTTGAAAAGGAAAAAATATAGCCTCTAGATCTAGTAAATGAGTTCAAGTATCTATGAATAAATGCTACCAAATAATGAAACAAAGGACTCTGTGAAATTTGGAAAAAAAGATGAGTTCACAAAAATCTATTCCTGAGTGGTTTAAAAGAGAAATGAGAATTATGTGAGCAGAACTTATGTCTTACACGGCAAAAATAAGAAAATTAATAGGAAAACTTGAATTTGCAATGGCAAGCCCACCAAAGAAGCAAAAGTCAGAATAATAGATTGGGAATGTAAATACACAGGAGTGAAGGACAGCCTAGAAAAAGAGAAGTAAAAAACAATAACAATAAAAGAAAACATGCTCACTATACAAGAAAATATGCACTATTCAAAATATACTGAGCTCAAAGACAGAATGCACAGAGAAAACCTAAGGGTCATAGGTTTCTCGAAAGAGCACAACAGATCAAAAACAAAACAAAACAAAAACCTTAATATCATAATGAAATGCAACCCTTGTCCCAAAGAAAATCAAAACAACTCTGAGGTTTCACCTAATATGCTGCAAAGTGACAAAAGAAAAATGGCAACAGTCAATGTTGATGGAATTGTGGAAAGATATACACAGCAATATATTGTTGGTGGAGCTATAAAATGATTTGACCATTTTGGAAAGCAATTTGTAATTATGCAAATAAAGTGACTAAAATGTCCATACCTTTTGAAGCAGAGATTCCATTACTGAGTTCATGCTCTAAGGAAGCCATTCATAAGAAAGATGTCTCCATATACTCCATATAGCTTTTGTTTGGTAATAACTAAGAACTGAAAGCAAAGTAGATGCATAAATGCTGAAGAAGGGATGTTGAGTTCCAAAAAAATGATCGTTGAATTTGTAATTGGAAGTAATATCAAGGATCATGTAATCAAAACTCATCATTTTGTAGATGAAGAACCTTAGAACTAGAGAAATTGTGGTTTCCCAATGTCAAAGTAATAGAAAGAGAACCAGTATTTGAAATTCTGATGCCAGCATGCTTTCCATGATAGGGAAAAGGGACCAGAATCTACTTGATAGGAAGTTGCTGAAGGGAGTGCACATATTAAGGAAGATCATGGAGTCAGTGAATTATGTCCCACAATCCTTTCATTTCAATAGTTTGATTCAGCAAATGCTTCTTAGATGTCTGCTTTTGACTACAATTACTGTTCCTTCCATCTGTTTCATATATCACAGAACTGTACTTAGCATTTCTTACAATCAGCTTAGCAAACTGCATGATCCAAGCCATTTTATGAAAGAAGAGAATGTATAAGAGAAAGACGAACAATAATTAGACTTGCAATAAGTGATTCATCTCGCAAACCATTTGTTATCTCTTGGGAAGGGAGAGTTGGGATGGGGGTGGCAAGAGGGCCAACAGTTCAGTTATCTCCTAAGGTTGCTGCTTTCCACATCATTCTCTTCATCAAAATTTTTGCTGAAACAAACAAAAGGCACAGCCAGTAATGCCAGGTGGTAGTTCCCAGATGGCCTTTCTGCACTTTGTATCTATATACCATCAGCTACTTGCAAATGCTACAGTGTTTTATTTCTTCCTGTCGTGCCAGCATCAATTCCGGCAGTTCATAAACTTCACTGGAGCTATGGTACATCAAATAATTATGAGGGGGCCAGGGTGGGGAGCAGGCCCAGAAAAGAGGGAAAGAGTATGCAGCCATTAGGTTGACTAAGCCATGAATTGGACCTACAATAAAAGTCCATCATCACTTGTTGGACCAAACCTTGGGCTAACAGGTATAGTTGCTTTTCCATTGTGTCTAACAATATTGATGTTGATACTTATATAGCACTCTAAAGTTCATAAAACCCATTGCCACATTATTTCATTTGATACAACAACACTGTCTCCTTTTACAAATAAGGAAACAGGAACTCTGAGAGTTGAAGTGTCTTGCCATGGTCACCTTGCTAGCAAGTGGCAGAGGCAGAGATTGGTTTGTTTGTGTTTTTTGTGGGGCAATGAGGGTTAAGTGACTTAACCAGGGTCACACAGCTAGTAAATGTTAAGTGTCTGAGGTGGGATTTGAACTCAGGTCCTCCTAAGTCTAGGGCCAGTGCTTTATCCACTGCACTACCTAGCTGCCCCCAAGAGGCAGAGTTTGAATCCAGATCTTCCTGGCTTCTAGTCCAAAAGTATAATTACTATATTGCTTCTACCTCAAAACCCACAAGTCACTGAAATGTTAAATTCTTGAGGGCAGGAACTATTTTATTTTTGTTCTAATGGTACCTTGGACAAAAGCACACATCTAAGCAGCATTTGATGAATCAAACTGTTGGAATGAAAGGATTGTGGTAGATAATTCACTGCCTCCATGATCTTCCTGAATATGGGTACTCCCTTCAATGATTTAGACCATAGCCCATCAATGCCTTTCTATCAAATGGGTTCTTTTCCATTTTCTTCCACAGATTATCCACAAGGGTCCAATAAATGTGCCAGAGTCCTTCTCTTAGACTTTTGAACATTATACAGGTATCAGCTTAACATTCAAGTCATCTAGTTCATAGCTCTCACTCAAATCATGACCAGCCAAAATTCTTTTAGTGATCCTACATCTCCTGGCTATCTTTTACAGCACTTTGTGCCTGAGTCATCATTTACCATGTGCTAAAAGCCTGCACATGCCCACCATATGTCTCTCCATCACACTGTAGGCCACCTGCAATTGTGATTCTTGAAAGAGTGAAACCTTTAACATGGCCTTTTTTTTTTTGGTGGGGCAATGAGGGTGAAGTGACTTATCCAGGGTCATATAGCTAGTAAGTGTCATGTGTCTGAGGCTGGATTTCAACTCGGGTCCTCCTGAATCTAGGGCTAGTGCTTTATCCACTATGCCACCTAGCTGCCCTAAGATGGACTTTTAACAGAAGTTTGGAAACTAGCTGACTGACCGCCACAACGTAAATATAAAATGGAAGCAGAGAAAGAGCTTGAGCAGACATTTTGAAAGGAAAATGTTTAGGTCCAAAAGTCAGATTTATTTTATTCCCCTTCAACAAAATCATCATATACATTCATAGACTTACTTATTTTTTTTAAGAGAGGCAATTGGGGTTAAGTGACTTGCCCAGGGTCACACAGCTAGTATGTGTCTGAGGCCGGATTTGAACTCAGGTACTCCTGACTCCAGGGCCAGTGCTCTATCCACTGCGCCACCTAGCTACCCCATAGACTTACTTATTTACAAGCATCCAAGAAAGTCTGGACCTGACTAATATTCAGACTCATAAGATAACAAGAATTCAGAAAGAACCTTAGAAACAAGCTTAGATGAGAGGCAGCTAGGTCATATAGTGAAGTTAGAATTTGGGGCTTAAACGTCTCTGCAGTTGCATCCTACTTAAGACACTTATTGCCATGTGATCCTAGGCAAGTCACTTAACCTCCATTTCCTCATCTGCAAAATGATGGGGTTGAATTGGATGACCTCTAAAGTCCCTTTTATCTCTATGGCTGTGATCTAAAACTCTGGTCCAATGCAAGGATATCTTCTAAAATCTCCCTGACAGGTCATCTTTTTTCACCTTCACTGAAGGGTTCTGTGGCTGGGTCTTAATGATAGAGCAATTCTACCAGTTGTTGGCCAAATACTGGTCAAACAATCAATCATGCCCAGTAATTGATCCAGCCTGGTTGTTGAGGGCAACCAAAATAATGGGTCACAAATGGCCAGCCCCATGATTTTGGTTGCCTTGACAACTGAGTTTGATCAACTGTTCAGCAATCCAGCACACAGCTCAGCACTCAACATTTCTGATGGTCAGACAAAAATTGACCTCTGTGACATTCAATGCAACCAGCTGTTCAGATAGGGATCAAGAACTGTGAATACACTTAACACTTGGGTTGAATGAGATCTATAGGAAAGATGCATTTATTAATATTTCTTAGAGTTAGGGTGTTTGAAAGTGTCTGAGGAAAGAAGGAAACAGTTTAAATATATAAAATACTAATTAATAAATAAGTACAGGAGTTTGCTGCCTTTTGAAAGGGCTGTCAGCTCCCTTTATTCCTCTAACAATATCAATATGGCTTAGATTTTATCTCTACTCAGATGGTCTCTATCTTTCTGACTGTGTCTATTTTTATCTCTCTGTGTCTCTGTCTCTGTCTCTGACTTTCTGGCTCTCTGACTCTGTCTCTCTCTGGTTCTAGATCTCTATCTAGCTCTGGCTCTGTGGCTCTGACTCGCTCTCTCTCTCTGTCTCTCTCTGTCTCTGTCTCTCTCTTACTCTGTGTGTGTGTCTCTTTCTCTCCCTCTTTCTGTCCTGTCTCTTCCTGCTGCCTCATCTCTGTCTCTCTCCTTCTTTCCCTTCCCAATCTTAATTTACATTTTTCTTGCTCTTCAATAGTGGTATTCTAGTGAGTTAATTGGAAAGCAATCTAAGGTATCATTAAGCATTTTGAAGAGAAAATGCATTTGTTACAATCTCAAAAGGAGGAATAAAGGCGTTGTAGTAGAATGGATAGAAAGTTGATCAGGAAGACATGGGTTCAAGTCTCACCTCTGACAATTACTGCCTATATGAGCCTGATGAAGTCACAGATTCAGTAAACATAAAACCCGACTGGCACATTCCTTTCTTTGCCTTTGCTTAGATACCAATAACTTTTTTTGCAGGGTAATGAGGGTTAAGTGACTTGTCCAGGGTCACACAGCTAGTAAGTGTCAAGTGTCTGAATCCAGATTTGAACTCAGGTCTTCCTGAATCCACGGTTGGTACATTATCCCGTGTACTACCTACCTGCTCCGAGGTACCAATAATTTATAACTAGGTAAGTAGGTACCTATGAGGTGTGTCATTTAATGGATCTAGAAGCAAACTGATATATGTATAACTGAGTATTTATAAGTAAAACTGTAGGCTTACATGGGTAGGGTTCCTTATGCCAATGGTATCACAGGTCTAGTCTCTATTCCTTACAATGATATAGTAATAATATTAGCTAGCATTTATGTAATGCTTTAATGTTTGCTCATTGCTTTATATTTGTTATCTCACTTGTTCTCCACATTAATCCTGTGAGGTAGGTGCTATTATTATACTCATTCTGCACATGAGGAAATGAGGTTGAAGAAAGTTACAGGTCACATAGTCAGTGTCTGAAGCAATATTTGAACTCAGGACTGCTTAAATTCAAGTCCAGTGCTATATCCTTTCCACTGCCTAGCTGCCTCCAAGATAAAGGGGACTTGATTCCAAGTCCTGGCTTCTCAGAGGGATTAGCTCTCCATTGCCCAACCTATGTAAAAAGATTTATAAAATAGACAGGAAAAATCTCAGAGTGAAAAGTGGAAAACTTCACTGAAGATGGCATCTTTATCCTGTCATGTAGCTTGATCCCTTTGTAGTCTAGTCTTAGCTCTTTGTGCTATTATTACCTGTGCTTCAGATCTGTGTCCCTGCACCTTGGGGTCAGAGGAATATAGGGAAGTCACTTCTCCTTATACATGTTCTACATCAGACTTATGGCATTATAGCAATGTAGTAAGTGGTATAGCAGATTAAGTGTTTGAAGTGGAGTCAGGATTTTGAAAACCTGCCTTAGATACTTACTAGCTGTGTGAACCTGGGGAAATCATTCAACTTTTCTCAGCCTCAGTTTCTTCATCTGTAAAATGGAGATGATAATTGTACCTGTTTCACAGGATTGCTGTTAGAATCAAATGAGGGGGCAGCTAGGTGGCGCAGTGGATAGAGCACCGACCCTGAAGTCAGGAGGACCTGAGTTCAAATCCGGCCTCAGACACTTAACACTTACTAGCTGTGTGACCCTGGGCAAGTCACTTAACCCCAATTGCCTCACCAAAAAAAAAAAGAAGAAGAATTAAATGAGATAATACATGTAAATCACTTTGTAAACCTTAAAGCCCTATATAAATGCTGTGTAGCTCTTATTCTCCTCCAATCAACAAGCATTTAGTTAGTCAACAAACATTTATTAAGTACTCACAATGTGCCAGGTATTGTGCTACAAAGCACTTTCAATTGTGGGGCATTATTTAAATATCAGTTGTTATGTGAAAACTTCTTTTGTGCAAATAACAAGTTAAAAAGAATTAAATTCTTCAGGCTGGTGGGCTGGTTTGGGTGATTCAACAAACATGTTGAATTGTTAAGGAAATATTCCAATGGGTGAATATATCTAGACTTTTGCTTTGTCGTGCTCATTGAAGTCTCTGAAAATGTTTTCCAAATTAAGGCTCTTCAGTAAGTATTGAATCTAATTAGGAAAGATTCAGCCACAGAGTTCTTCAAATAGCTGAGCAAATATTATGCAGTGTAATTGTAGTGAGTCCCTCATGATGCCTCTGCCAAGCATCTTTGCTATTTCCTAGGTAACTTCACAGATAGGAGGAAAATTCAATTCATTACAAAGAGAGTCAGTTATTTAAATATTATTTCCTGATGCTAATCTATTAGGAGTTGTAGATTTCTATTTCCTAGATGTACTTCCCCAAAATAAACCTTTCTACAAGAAATCCTATTATAAACATTTGCAAGGAAACTAAGAGATGGCTCCACTTTAGTTATTTGTATATTATCAACAAGACTAGTAGTGATTTACAAATCATTCTGACCTTTTGAAAATAACCAAATGGCATTCTCCTGCTTCTTTTGACATGGCAGAAAGAAAACTATGGTGTTTCTTTGTCCTGCTATTTCTCAAGATGAAAGGAGCTTCTTAATCGGTGTAGATTAATTTTACATTGACTTGTGAGCGTTGTAGATTGTATGGGATATTTTATTCAGATAAAACCAAAACCTCATTATCTGGGGATCTTTCTACCAGATTGATATGCAACATGGCTTAGTAAAAAGAGCTAGGGGCAGCTAGGTGGCGCAGTGGATAGAGCACCGGCTCTGGAGTCAGGAGTACCTGAGTTCAAATTCGACCTCAGACACATAACACTTACTAGCTGTGTGACCCTGGGCAAGTCACTTAACCCCAATTGCCTCACTAAAATAAAAAAAAAAAGAGCTAGACTGAGTAAGGAAGATGTGAGTTCAAATCCCATTCCTGCCATAAACCAGCTATGTAACTCTAAGCAAGTCACTTGGCCTTTCAAGTTCTCCCACACTCTTAAGATTTTAATTTGTGGAGCAGTTGATAATCTCAGTTGGAATATTTTCTCATGGGGAATTGACTAATTTAGGGAAATTACTGACACAGTCCCACTGCTCAGAGAGTTTGACTAGCTTGTACATTTCCATACTTTCTAACCATAATCTGGAATAGAGTTGCATAGATGATCCTGAAACTGATGACATCATTGTTACATCATTATTCCTTCCATCTACTTATAAAGACAAAAATGACAACACAGGATTGTCACTGAGGTTCATATAATCAAGGCATCTATGTGTCACAATGGATAGGGTGCACAACTTGGGAGGCATGAAGACCTGGGTTTGAATCATGCCTCAGACCCTTACTAGTTGTGTGATCCACCCTGGGCAAGTCACTTTTTCCTACTCTGCCTCAATTTCTACATCTGTAAAATGGAGGCAATAGTAGTACCTATCTTCAAGAGTCGTTGTGAGGATTGCACTCTGCAAACCTTCAAAACTATAGAAATCCAAGCTATTATTCATTGCTTCCTATGAATTCTTTGAAAGACCTGGCTTTTTCTCTTAGTTTTTGCTGTCTGGCTTTTGCTGGCTAGCAATGGCTGCTGCTGTCCTTCATACAGTTATGTACATGGCTCTCTAGCATTTGGTTTCTCCCAATAAGACTGAGCACAAGGGTGCCTGGGAGAAGACAGTGGGGGGAGGGGGGAGGGGCACTTCAGGTGGTGGGGGGAGGCAAGTGGAGAATAATAGATGTTAGGAAATAGCTTGCTGGAATGGAAATCATCAGGTCTGCCTACTTTCACCAGCTTAAAATCCCTGCTGAGAAATGGTTTGTTTGCATACGAAGATAGGACTGGTTGAATGATGGAAGTAAATAAGAGTCATGGATTGTTAGAGTTGTAAAAGATTGTTTAACTCAAACCTATAATGTTACAGATGAGAAAACTGAGGCCTCCAGAGATTAAATTATTTTCTCACAGTGATAGACAGAATCATATATTGAAAGGTGAAAAGTATCTCAGAGACACCCTTTTATCCAGTTCATTCATCTTACAGTTAAGAAAACTGATGTCCTGAGCAGTTAAATAAATTGTCCAAGGTCACACAGGTAGTAAATATCAGAGCTAGGATTTGAACTCAGGTCTCCCAGTTCTAGAGTCAAGGATCTTTCCACTAGCAGGCAGGATTTAGATTCCTGTATGCTAACATGAATGCAGACTTTCTACTATGCCTAAATCACACAGGTACTTAGTGGCAGAGTCACTAGCATACAGGACTCCTGTCTCATAAAGTCGTGATATTATTATTATTATTATTATTATTATTATTATTATTATTATTATCATATCCTGCTGCCTCTCAAAAAGTGGGACCGGTTCAAGCTTTAACTCTTCCCCTGTGTGGCTATTAGCTCCACACTGGGCCCTAAACTCCCTTGCAAAAGAGAGACAAAATTTAGTTCAACTTAATTCAGCAGTACTTATTAAATGCTTTCTTTGTGAGATGCATTGTACTAAGCTTGGTGATTTTTTTTAAAAAGCCCCTACCACCAATGACCTTAAACAACCAATTAAGAAAGACTGAGGCACATTGAGTGAGAATCTTGAGATTTGGGAGGCTGGGGGTGGGGGGAGAGGAATATGTAAAGAGTGGAAAACCCAGAATAGATGGTTGATTTCCCACTTCCAATGCTAATGAAGTTCCTGAAGAATTTGGAAAATTTTCATTTTGCCCCTCCCTACAAATGAATCTGAAACAAAGTCCAATTTATTAAAATTCCAGATGGAGTTTCCAACTTTCAATATTGGAAGGACTCAGAAAGTATGAACAAACTGGCAGTAATGTTGGCCTACAGGTTGACTTTGGCAAACTTTGTGCAGGATTTCCTTTCCCCTGCCCTTATGAATTGTTGAAGAGAAGGGGAGTTAGAAAAGAGTTGCTCTGATCACCTGCTCTCTGTCTAGTCCAGGGGTTCCCAACTTGTAGCTCATGGCTCCCTTCCCCATTTCCCACTAAAAGTACCATTCCTGCCAACACAAAAATTTTTAGGGGATGGGGAAAAGTACAACTATCTGATTGTCCATTATATTGAAAGGTAGGGAAAGAAAGTATAAATAATTGGAAATTACTAATCATCTCAAACCATCATTTAAAAATTATTTAAACTGAAGAATATCCCCATTCTCCTCCCACGAATCACTTTTTAGATTTTAGAGATAAAGTCCATCTTTCTTATTGTATAGATGAGTAAACTGAGGCTCAGAGTGAAGTGACTTGCCCAAGATCACACAGGTAATAAGCATCAGGGTTTCCATGAATGGAGAAAATACTATTCTACCCTGTTCAGATATTCTACCCATTTTATAGATGAAAGAAGTAAAAAAAGTAAGAACCCAAAGCATAATGTCCTGTTGAAATTGACAAGCTAGAACCAGTAAAGAGAGCCTGAAATATGTTTAAGTTTTTAGGTCTCTAAAGCCTACATTCTCTCCTCTAGGCCTGTGTAAAAATGCAGTCAGTTTAGAAGTTTGGACAAAGTCCAACTTAAACTCTAACTTGGGACAGGCAAACAGGTTTGGATAAGAACTGACTTTCATCAACCCTGGTACTTTTTTTTTTTTTGAGGTTATAAAAGTTCAGCTAATTTTGTTTGTCAGTTTGCGTTTTTCATTTCTGGGCAACTTTGAGCTTCCTGGTTTTAACCAGACCTGGCAGTCCAAGCCACCTGATCCCACAGAGAGGAAGCTTTCTTGTGGCGTGGTCAGGTCCGGCAGAATCTGGGCGAGAGAAAATACCCTCAAATGTTGAATCCAAAGAGGTTGCCACATCGCTGAGTAAATGTTAGGTCTGGAACATTCAGGGCAGTTAATGAATGGAGCATGGGAGCTGAAGTCAGACAACCTGGGCCCAGTTGCTAGCTGGCCTATTGTGACTATCTTAGACAAGTCATTCCACTACTCAGTGCTAATAATGGGCTGATGATTTGCTGTCTGCAAACCTCAGAAGGGTATTTGGTATGGGGGTGGGGAAGGAGAGCTGATGTCTGAAAGTGCTTTAGTAGAAAGGTCTGCACTCTGAAGAATCTCCATAAATGTTGTTGACTGACTGACTGCCTGGCTTTGACCCTCTCTGAAAAAGGGCTAAATAAACTCAAGGTATTATCATAATAATACCTGCCTGCCTACCAGGAATGTTGTGAAGATAAATGAGGTCTCTTTGTATAGCATCCTGAGCCCCCTGAAAGAATGAAAATGAAGTTTAACATCATTTGAGTGAAACTTTATGTCCCTTACACTATCCCCTGATTCTAGGCTCAGATAGAGTCCTCCCAACCAAACTTGTTGAGGCTTTTGAGCCAAAATGTGACCTATCTTGACACTGTTGATTTTGCTTCCTGACAATTATCCTAGAGTTGTCGGGATGGACTAGATTTGGAAAAGTCTTTGACACCCATTCTCTCTCTTAACTAAAGGAAAGACAGCATCAAAATCATACAGAGAAATTATTATTATATTTATTTTTCCAGGGCCTTCAGGGTGGGGAAATTGTAAACCTTCCTTGGTAACTCACTCCATGATTTCTTACCTCCACAGTCAGAATCATCTTTTTTGTATAATCAAAATTCCCTACATCATGCCAAGCAGTTAATTCCCTCTTTCTTTTCAATCTGCTTGTAAAGGAAATAGAAAGAAAATGTATTCACATTTTCTTCATATGATGTATTTCTACTTAAAACACCCACAGAGTTGTAGGATCTAAGAATCATTGAATTAGAATGAAAAGAGACTTTAAAAATCATTGAGGGCCAATCCTCTTATTTTACAGAGGAAACCAAGACTCAGAGTAAAGTACTCTTGCCCCAGATCCCACAGGGAATAAGTAGCAAAGTTATGTTTTGAATCTAGATTCTCTGAATCCAATTTTGTTCTTTTTGACCATTTTAATTCCTTCTAACACAACTTTAGCTCCTCGCCTTACAAATAATTTTCTCAACTTCTCTGCAAGTTTTCAATGATGGTTATACACCAATCACTTATTAACTATATATCTAATCATTTATTTAACTATAGCCTCCCAATGGAGTTGTGAGCAGTGTTTTGCCAGAAACATAACACACAATAACATTTATATCTTGGAATTCAGATACAGTGAACTACTAAGACATTATAGACATTGTTATGTTGTATTGGCTTGGGTTGTTCTTGGGGCTTGGGGACAGAGGTTATGAGAGTTTGTGCATATACACTACAGAATAATGCTGCATGTATGTTTAGTGATTATGTTGTTTGCCTAGTGAATAATAGTCCCACATCTCAAGGTGTATATGTCATCATCTTGGAGAATTCTGTGACTTTGTGAATATATCTAAGAATACCAGTTCCACCAGATGAAAAATGAAATGTAACCAATGTCTCAGGTTTTTTTCATATTATTATTAATGGTAATAATTTTTCATAGTGAATAGAGAGCGAGCCTTGGAGCCAGGAAGACTCCAGTTCATAATATATGTCCACAAATATAATATATATCAGAGCAAGGCTTTCGTTCAAATCTTATGCTGACATATATATTACCTGTTTGACCATGAATATGTCACTTAACTTCACAGTTATCCAGGCAACCCTCTTAAGGCTATAAGTTACAGATGAGTTGCTTAGGTGTATCATATCCTGAGCAAGAATTGTCCATATGGATAAAATCACAAGTTTGTACTAAAAATAGCAACAATAATAATTTTTAAATGGCCAAGTTTAGGGATTAGTTTGTGGAAATAGAAGTGTTTCTGATAGGAATTCAGGACCAAGCCAATGACATCAGAAACTGTAAATGGCACTGGATTACGTGAACAATTAATTAATGTAAGGGAAATGGTAGAAACTGTGCATGACTACAGGATACAAAAACGTTAGCACTTACCTAGCCAATTATATGATGGTGATTAGAAGTTGTACATCAGAAACTTACTGCCCTACATGAAATGACAGATGACAAATGCCCACACAACAAATACAGACCTTAAAATATCCTAGAGAACTCAACCAGTAAACCACATTGGAATTCAATCATTTATCACAGAACAATCTGTTGCACACAATTGCCTGAATATAACATTAATCCATAGAAACTTAGGAACTGTAACAAAGAACTGGAAACCAAGGGGGTACCCATAAATTAGGGAATGATTGAATAAAGTATAGCATATGGATTAATAGAATATTATTTTATTATAAGTCATGATGAAAGAGATGGTTTCAGAAAAACCTGTGATGATTTTTCCAAAATGATACAAAGTGAAGTGAACAGAACTAGAAAAATTTATAAATAACAATATTGCAAAAAAGGGAAAAAACAAAACAAATAACTTTGAAAGACATGAATTCTGACCAACACAATGACCAATCAAAATTCCAGAGGACTCATGATGAAATATGCTACATCTAGAGGTCCCATTCCCACTAAATAGAGGTAGACAAATTCAGAGAAGTGACAAACTCAAAGTGAAGATTGAAGCACCTTTTATTTGAAGTGGTTAATATGGGAATGTGTTTGCATGATCAAAAATGTATGTAATTGGTTTTATATTTCTTGCTTTCTCATTGGAAATGAATGAGAGTTGGGAGTGATAGAATTGGGAGGTAAAATAATAGAAAAATGAATTTAAAGAACCAAAACATTTAAGAGCTTTAACCAATGCAATGAACAACCGCAATTCCAGTGGAAAGATGATGAAACATGCTATGCACCTCCTGAGAGAGAGGTGATAGACTTAAGTTGTAAAATGAGATTTTTTTTTTTGACATGGTCAACATGGTAATTTGTTTTGCACAACTCCTTGTTGCATGTTAGTTACAAGGATTTTGTTTTTGTTTTTCAAAAGGAAAGGAGTTAGGAGGGAAATAAAAATAGATTTTAACTGGAAAAAAAGCCAAAAGAAAAAAATCAAGAGTATCATTTTAATAGATGGCACTACACTAAATTCTCATAATCTCTAAAATACACGTGGAGAAAAGCTTTTTTTTTTTTTAACAATAGAGACCTCTAGCAGAAGAAATCAAAGAAACATGGTAACGAATTGAGGTTGAGATACATATCATCCTTTTTGTCCTCTTCTACTTGAATAATATCAAGGATACTTTCAGTGAGCCTAAATAGCCAAAGATTGCATCTAATATATTTATTTCACAATTTATAAGCTATTGCTTTTTTTATCTACTTGTTCATTGATCCATATAATTAAATATAAATTAAATTTAAATATATCTAAATAAACATAAACTAATAAGTATTATTTAATAAATATAATAAATGAATATAAATTAAAAATAGCAGAATAATAACATATTTCAGGGCCATTTCTATCTGATGTCCACAGAAGAAATAAGAATGAGTTGATAACAGTAATCATAATAATAACTAGAGTTATTCTGAGGATGTTTTCAGAAGGCCTACAAAGAACAAATCATAATACAAGTTATTCACCCAGAGAAAATTTATTTTCTTTACATGTGCAACAGTCCATAGAACATTAAATATAAAGGAATAATATCAAGATAGGGACTTTTCTCAAGAATGTTTCTATCTGAAAAAGATGAGAAGAATGTAAAGCTAATATGTTTCCATACTTGTTCCAATGTGTGTACATTGTAACCCTAAGTCATAGGCTCCCCCCGCCCCCAACCCACTTTCTCAAGGGGCCAAGTACAATTTGAGGAACTTTCATTTCTTTGGCTGATTGGCTCTACCACTTAATAAAAGAAATTTGGTATCTAACATTCCTTTCCCCCAGGTAAGGCCATGATAAGGGGGTAGAAGTGGGGAGGGGGAGAGGGAGCAAGCAAAGAGGGACAAGACCATAATCAAGTTTTATAACTTAAGAAAAACAAATAGAGCATCATCAAAGTTCATAGGAAATAGCATCCCCCATCCATTTCCCAGAGTTCTGCACAGTCTTGGACACTTACTGCAGTGCCTTAGATTGGGTTGCATCAAGGGATGCTTGGGGTTCCCCCTTCCATATCTATGGTTCCCTCCAGAGTTAATCTATGAAGTGTTGCTTTTTCTGTAGCTCATGACTCCAATAGCTCACAATGGGTATGGCTGATTGTTGCTCTATCTGTGAGTTCTTTTCCCTGTCCTATATTACTCTGACTGAAACCCATGATCCTAATAGCTATGTGAGATTTAAAATTGGATATTAGATCATAAATCTCCCCTACTTAACCTTTCCCTTAACTGTGAGATTTAAAATTGGATATTAGATCATAAATCTCCCCTACTTAACCTTTCCCTTAATTTATCTCCCAAACTAGTAAATGGAAGCAGGTTTTAATTTTCTAGATAGACCCTTTTATTTATATTTATGATAGTCACAAGGTGATGTTGGTTAGAAGGATAGAAAAGTAGAAACACAATACAAATCGTCTTAAGTCTAAGCTTAGTCTATATTCATTATAAAAACTCACCAATCCGAAAAAGACCACCTTTGGAGAGAGAGAGAGTCTGTGCCACGCCGTCAGGAGTCCCGCCAAGCAGGCAAAAAGAAAGCTACTCCTACTCCTCCTCAAGCTGTTTTTGGAAGCTTATTTATAGATCTGGAACAGAGGCGGTCCTTACACACTGCTTCAAGGTTATTGGTTGGCATCATCCAAATCCATTGTCTTTGAAGGTGTTCTCAAGTTGAGTTCACAGTCTAGTTTCTGAGAATTACACCTTCTTAAGGGATAGCCAGGTATGATCACAATCCAATTAACTTGATACAATCCAATTAACTTGAAGTAGGCTTAATCAGCAGTCAATCACTCTCACTTGATTTAATCAGTCTTGATTAATCTCCAGGTGGGTCTTTGAGTATCTGCTAAATCCCATTATTTTATCACAGCTAGATGGCACAGTAGACAGAGTTCTGGGCCTGGAGTCAGGAAGACCTAACTTCAGGGGGCAGCTAGATGGCGCAGTGGTTAAAGCACTAGCCCTGGATTCAGGAGTACCTGAGTTCAAATCCAGCCTCAGACACTTAACACTTACTAGCTGTGTGATCCTGGGCAAGTCACTTAACCCCCATTGCCCCGCAAAAAAAAAAAAAAAAAAAGGAAGACCTAACTTCAGATTCTGCCTCAGACATTTATTAGCTTTGTTATCCTGGACAAGTCATTTAACCTCTGCTTCCCTCAGTCTCCTCAACTGTAAAACGGGATAATAATAATAATAGCTCAAAGGGTTGTTGGGAGGATCAAATGATATAATATTTGAAAAGGACTTTGAATTGTACCTAACATATGGTAGACACTATTTAAGTGCTTATTCTTCCCCTCCTCCATCCCTGCCCTGAAACAATTCACTCCAGGAGACAATAGTTGTTCTCTTTCCCAGAGAATCATTTCTCCATCTAAATAATCCTTGATGGCCTATGTCACAAGCTAAAAACAAATAAACAAACCAAAAAAGCAGCACAATTTCTGAAGTCTTTTCTTTTTTGGAAAATATTTCCTTGAAGAAACAGGTTTAGAGGGTAAAAAGAGCGCTTAAATTGCTAAATGACAGGAAGCTCATTTGATGTTTAACATAAAAACTCGTAGGAGACAAAAAAAAATTTCCTTGACAAAGTCTAATTTATATATTTCAGATGTTGACAACACATCTGAATTACAGGGTTTTCCCCCTAAATCTCTTTACTTAGAGCAAAAAATTCAGTGTAGACATTCCATTGGAAAGTTTAGTGAGTTGGGAGCAGGGAGTGAAAAGGAAAACACCATTAATGTCTTTGAAATCTTCCATTACCAGCAAAAATCTGCCACAAGAAATTTAATGAAGTCAGAATGTGCTATTTTAGATGTTTTGCTGCTAATGATCTCTGCAAACTTTCGATGAAAACCTAAGGCTCACATTTTTCCTGCTAACATTTTGCATACTAAATTAGTATTTTTTAAATATTACTTTTTATTGTTTCTGCACCAGTAAAATCCTGGCTCTGATAGGGTCACTTTCATCATTAAATTTTTTTTCTCTGGTCTGGATCAAAAAAGAGGCACATCAGAGCAGTTCCACAGGTGATAGCGATGTTTTATTAATAACAGACATTTTTATTTATATTTTTGAGTTCCAAATTTTATCCTTCCTTCCCTCCATCCCCTCCCCCTCTTCCTGAAATGATAAGTAATCAGATATAGGTTATACATGTGCAATTATGTGAAATATTACTATATTAGTCATTTTGTGCAAGAAAACATGAATGAAAGAAAAAATAAAGTTAAGAATAGCATGCTCAGTCTATGTTCAATCAATATCAGTTCTTTTTTTGGGAGGTAGATAGTATGTTTAATTATTAGTCCTTTGGGTTTGTCTTGGATCATTGTATTGCTGAGAATAGTTGTCATTCACAATTCTTCTTCAAACATTATTGCTGTCTCTGTGCACAACATTCTCTTGGTTCTGCTCACTTCACTATATATCAATTAGGCCTTTCTGAAATCATCCTGCTTGTCATTTCTAATAGCACAATAATATTCCATAACCATCATATACCGGTTTGTTTAGCCATTCCTCAATTGATGGGCATTCCATTGGTATCCAATTCTTAGCCACCACAAAAAGAACTGCTATAAGTATTTTTGTACAAATAGGTCTTTTTATGTTTTGGGGGATATCTTTGAGATATAAACCTTAGCAGTGGTATTGTTGGATCAAAGGTATGTACAGTTCTATTGCCCTTAGGACAAAGGTCCAAATTGCTCTCTAGTATGGTTGGATCTTTTCACAACTCCACCAACAGTGGATTCATGTCCCAATTTGGGGAATAGCAATATTGATTCAGCCAGATCTTCCCCCACTGCATTCAAACTAGCACTTGGTGAAGAGAACAGCAAAATGGCAAATTCTTTCTTTCTTTCTTTCTTTCTTTCTTTCTTTCTTTCTTTCTTTCTTTCTTTCTTTCTTTCTTTCTTTCTTTCTTTCTTTCGTGAGACAATGAGGGTTAAGTGACTTGCCCAGGGTCACACAGCTAGTGAGTGTTAAGTGTCTGAGGCCAGATTTGAACTCAGGTCCTCCTGAATCCAGGGCCGGTACTCTATCCACTACGCCACCTTGCTGCCCTGCAAAATTATTTCAAAAGAACATTTTAATTCAATTCAATAAATATTGATTAAGTTCACCCTGTATGCAGGGCATATGAATGTAATACATACCCAATTGCTTCATTCATCTTTGTATTTGTATGACTAGCATCTAGCACACTGCCTAGCACAGACTGGATGTTTAATAAATATTTGCCGATGGAATCTTCCTCTTGAGGTAAATGAAATACCCTTCCTGCTCTCAAGAAGCTTATAATCTTTCAGGCAGAAAGACATACACAAACAAAGAACTGGAAACAAAGTAGATGCCCTTTGACTAGAAAATCCACAAATAAACTGTGGTAGATGACTGTAAGGAAATGGTTCTATCCTGTAAGAAATTATGCACATGAATAACGATGAAAAGTGAAGTAAAAGCAGGAAAATAATATACACAATGACTACAATAATGTAAATGAAATGTACAACAAAGTCAATTGAACTCAATGTTCTATAATTATAATAACACAGCTTGTCCTCAAAGAAGACATGAGAAAATGCACATGAAAAAAGTACTTTTCCTCTCTTTGGGGGGTATAGAGCATTTCAATGTTTCCAGTATTTATTGATGGGCTGATTCATTTTGCTGAATTTTTTCATTCTTAAAAAAAATGTTACAAAGAATAGCCTACTGGGCAGGGGAAAGGAAAGGGATTTAAAATTGAAGTTTATATTTTTTAAAAGTCAGTAAGATTAAATGCACATACATAAATAATTATGTGAATTAAGTTCAAAGAAGAAGTCTGGAGAAAGCATTGAGAAAATTGAAGAAAATATTTTCATTTGGGCAGAGTGGAATGTCAAGGAAACCTTCATAGAGGATAAAGAATTGGAGTTGGATCACAAAGAAAAAGGATTTCAGAACCCAGATGTGGGTGAAGATTCAATTCTAAGCATGGGAGACCATGTGCACAAAGGTAAGTAGAAGGGAAAGGGGAGAACAAGAGCAGGGTATGAAAATAATCCAATTTGGCTTTACCACTTGCATGAAGAGAACTATTTGGGGATAGGGTGTACTGTTTAGACCAATTCAAATCAATAATACCATTTGTGGGGTATTGAGTATACAAAGACAAAAATGAAATAGTGGACTCAAGGAACTGATGTTACAGGGAAGGAAGTAAAAGGAACAGATGTATGAACAGATGAACAAACACAAAGTATAATCAAAGTAATTGTAAGATGTCAAGAGTGTTAACAATTGAATGAATCAATAGAAGCCTCGTGAAGGAGATGGTACCTGAAATGGAGTTGGAAGGAAGGTAGGGATACTGAGAAAGAAAGTTGAGGAGAGAGCATATTCCAGACATGAAACCATCCCTGCAAAAACATAGAGGCAAGAGATGGAATATAAATATGGACTATAGCCAGCAAGCTGTTTTGGCTAGAATAGAGTACATAAAGGGAAGTAACATGAAATGAAACTAGAAAATCATACTATGAAGGGCTTCCAATGCAGGCAGATAATTTTGTACTTTATCTTAGGGGTCACAGGAGAATTCGGAGAAGGGGAATCATATGTTAGACCTGTGTTTTTGCAATGTCAGACATTGAAGTTTGGTGACCTAAGAATTTCATTCACACCTACCTTCACCTGATATTAAAAAAAAATAAAGGTCACCATCTTTCACTTTATCAAAGTCTCACTTCTGTGACTTACCAAAATTCCCCAGTTGATATGAGTCATAACTTTCTGTTTGCAAAGTGCTTTATAATCATATTCTAACTTCAGGAAGGAAGGTCAGCACCGTGGTACCCATTGGATTGATAAGTAAATTGAATCCAGAAGGTAAAAAATCACTGAGCAGCACAGCATCAACAATAGGTGGGGACGGGATGAAAGCCTCAGTTCCGCGTTCAAATTCTCTGTTATCTCTCTGCTTCTGATACCTACAACAACTAGAATTTATACATGACTGTTATCCTTATTTTTACAAAAATAATAACAATGAACAAAGAACATGGTCGATTTAGCTAAAGCTGTTGATGAGGCATATGGAACATTCCTTCCCTGGGGCCTTTTTCTTTCCCCTACCCAGTAGCCTATTCTTTGTAACTTTTTTTTTTTTAAGAATGAAAAAATTCAGCAAAATGAAGTCCTTCTGAATAAGGCATAGTAGATAAACTTTAAAAATTGTTAAAACGGGGGCAGCTAGATGGCGCAGTGGATAGAGTACCAGCCCTGGATTCAGGAGGACCTGAGTTCAAATCCACTTTCAGACACTTAACACTTACTAGCTGTGTGATCCTGGGCAAGTCACTTAACCCCAATTACCTTACCAAAAACAAACAAAAAAAAATCATTAAACAGTCTTCATTTCTAGACTGGATTGTCCCCCTTAATGTGGGGCAAATGGCACACTGAAAAAAATTAGACTTGGAGCCAGGAAAACTTGGTTCTAGCCTGAGCTTTGTAACTAACTTAAACTTTTTGAAACTTTTTTTGGTGACTTTTTGTAAATCAACTAAATTCCTTGAGCCTCAATATCCTCATCTTTAAATAGAGCCAATAGGATTAAAAAATCCTCTAGGGTCCCTACCATCTCTGTCATTCTGTAAGTCTATGATTCATGGAAGGATACTGTGTATTATTAGTGTAAGGGCTTAGAGATAGCCATTTGCCACGTGCCAATAGCCAAAACCAACTAATCATGAGAAAGTTGATTTTATTTATTATTTTACTGTCTGTTTGGGAGAACATCCTGGGTTTATTTTTCATAGTAGTGTGGTAAAAAGTGAAAGCTTTTAACAGTTGGTTAGCGATAACTGAAGGATGCTAGTTTTTGAAGGACCACCCTTTTGGGGAGGAGACTGTGATGAACCACCAGCGCATCTGCTAAGCACTCCACTTCCGGGGTGCGAGCTTAAAGGCAAGGAGAGAACGGAAGTTGGTCTCTTTTTCGCTGGCTCGCTTGGCACACAGAGATGATGACTCAGGTCCTTGGTGATCGGCCTGGTCCTCCGTAACAGCACGTGCTTGATGCAGTTCTCAGCCTCAGAGGTGGCCTTGGATTTTTGGTGAGTTCTATACAGAATATAGACTAAGCTTAGATCTAAGACTATTTATTTGTATTTCTACTTTCCTATCCCTCTAATCAACATCACCTTGTTTTGTTGGCTAATTAATTGCCAAACAATAAAAGCTCTAACTAAAGCTCAGAGGATTCTTTCACTTACTGGTCTGGGAGATATATAAGAGAAAGGTTAAAGGGGAGTTTAATGCTCTTGTATCCAATTTTAAATCTCACAGTAGTAAACTTGTTTTGTAAGGCACACAAAGGGTACTGTGGGAATTTATTGTGATTTGGGGACCCTGCCTTTGGGCTGAGATTAAAAAGCCTTAGGCCTTCAGGGTTCTTCTCAATGTAAGAGGGGCTGGTGCCCCTCCCCCTCTGCTTTAGCCTAGCAGAGAAGCCTGTGGGCCTTAGACAACACGGCTGGGCAGACAGCTGGGGAAAGCCCCAGCTCCCTCTGCCCTGAGGGGAGCTACCCTGTAGATCCTAGGTTTGTCCTGCCAGGCCCTGGGAGCACAGCAGGGGGCACAGGCCCTCAAACCTGGGTGTGGTACACACAGGACATTCGAGCCCCCTCCCCCTCAGCCACACTGTGGCGGGGGGATTAGTTTGGCATGTGCAGGGGTGCAGAGAGCCCGAGATTTGAGGGGAGAGAAGGTTAATAAATAGAGATACTAGGTGGTCACTGGGGGGAAGAGATGCCAGGAGGATGCCAGAGAACTAAGAGAATGCAAGCAGGTAAATGAGAGAAGGCTAGAGAGGCTGAGAAGTTGGTGAGAAAGGGATGCTAGAGATGTTGAGGGGGTGGACTGACGGAGCAGGTAGAGAAAACACAGGGGTGTCAAAAAAGTGAAGGAGGCTTGGAGTTAGAAGAAAGGAGCTGATCAGTGAAAGCACAGGGGAACTGGAGTGAAGATGAAAAAGAGTGAAAGTTGGAGAGGATTGGAGGCAAACTGGTCCAAGCAGCATACCCTCAGGCAAGAGGCAACAATAGCCCTTATTATATTAAAAGCAGACAGGTCTCTTATAACTTTGCATTTCTTATCTCTTACATTTATTTTTATAAATAAACCCTGCTTTGATTATTTAAGAGGCTTCTTAATCATCTGCTTATCAATTTGGGAGCAGAACAGTGTAGGGAATTTTATAAACAGCCCATATTATATTAATAGCAGTCAGATAGCCAGCCAGTCAAAAATCCCCGGATTAGGCCCCCAGTCAGATTAGGGCCCAGTCAGTTAAAATATTCTTACATTTAAATGGTGACCATGAAGGGCTTTACAACCCAATTATAATTTTTCTAAAGTTATAATTTTTCATATAACTATAATTTTTAACATAAGTCCAATTATATAATTTTCAGATTAGTAGATATAGTTAATTTTTTTACAATACTTTAATAAAATGTATAACTAGGGGCCTATTAGAGAACAATATCCATATGATTATGTGATTTTAGTCTAGGTAGCATCACTCATTCATTGGAAGAAACTTCAGGAATCTAGTCAACAGGAAGTTAAATATCTGGATCTCGAGCAGTTGAATCATGAGTCATGGACTCTGATTTGAGGTGTAATAACTAAGTAAAATGTTAGAATAGCCTTTAATATGAGGGGGGAGGGGGAACTGTCATTACTAAGGCATGTCAAGAACTTCAGAGCGTCGACACAGAAGAGTGTGTGAAACCATATTTCAATGACATCCCCAGATCTATGAGTCCAAGAAGGATTCTAACAACTCTAGAGCCCAGGAAAAAACCTTTGGCCTGACTGAAGAAATTCCTGAAGATCTGTATTTAGCAAATTACAAAGAATTACTTGAGGGGACCTTGAAGAATTTATGCACATTTGTGCATAGAACCCTGAGAATGATTCTAATTGTGATGTTTAAAATCTAATTGCTATGATTAAAATCAAATGAGTGGTTGCCTTAAATTAGAAGCATACAACACCAGTCTTTGTGCATTAAGTACTTATTAAAGTATATTAGAGGTTAGTAAAGAGAACATGTGGAGAAAGAAAAAGCCTAGCTCCCCCCTGCACCTACTGATCCTACCTCAACCTCCAACAGAAAGAAGCTCCCTGTTCTCTGGAGCAGAAGCTCCTTGCAGCCTGCCCAGGTGTGGTCCTTTTACACAGCTCCAAGCTAATTGGCTGGTAGCATTGATTGACATGACTTACAGGCAGTTCTATGAATAGATGTAACTTCTGTATGCTAGTCACATGCTTTCTCCTCAGTGGGGAATTGCCCTGGTACTCACAATGTCTTTCTCAGCAGAGGGGTGGCATGCTGATTTTCACACTCCCCCCTGTACTTCATGAAGAAACATTGTTTCCTTACATGAAGCAATAACATTACAGTTACTTATGACTAACAAAGTAAATGGAATGAAAAGAGAAAAAAAGAAATTGAGGGATGCATTTACAAAGGCTAAAGGGGGCAATCCCCTTTTAGCAGGTGGACATTACAAACAGAGAAAAACTAAAGGGGGCACTCCCCTGTAGTAAGTGGACATTATAAACAGTGTATACAATGGGGAAAAGGAAAACAGGAAAATGTCCATTTAAGCCTTTGGAAGTCTTTTCTCAGATGATTCTTGGGATGTCCTCTGGGTGTAGTTGTGGTACATCTTTCAGGTGTGGATGCTGATGATCAAGACTAGCAAGTCTCAGCTGTAGAGTTTTGGGTGTGATTGTAAAGTCCCTCAGGTGTTTCAAATACTGGTAATCAGCTGGAAAGTTTCCTACAAAAGTGAGCTTAAGGGGCAGCTAGGTGGTGCAGTGGTTAAAGCACTGGCCCTGGATTCAGGAGTACCTGAGTTCAAATCTGGCCTCAGACACTTGACAATTACTAGCTGTGTGACCCTGGGCAAGTCACTTAACTCCCATTGCCTACAAAAAAAAATGATTATTTTAACACAACTTTAAATAGTTTTGCCAATAACCAAATCAAACAATGAGAGTTCTCAAAAATATGTCTAAGGAAATTCAGAATCTTTTAGAGAATTTATAATAATTGTCCAGTTGTTAAACATGAAACATATAATAAAAACAAAAATTGAAACATTCTCTAAAACTTAATATTACTATATTCCCCCTATGGAGAATAAATTGAGAGGACAATTGTGATATTAATTTAGAAAATAATTTTTATCTTTGTTTCATCACTTTTTGCATCATCTGCCTAATTATCCTCATGCCATTATGAGAAATTAAAGGATCTAATATAATTCGTAGCAGATGTCAAGGCCAAATCCAACATTGTATTTATCATGACACATGAGATAATTACGGGGTTACCATAAAAGAACAGAGAAATAAAAGAAATGAGCATTAACAAACTCCATGGCTCTACAGGCAGTTGATGCAGTATGCTGAGGGGAAACTGAGTTAGGCTTAATCAGACGCATAGGATTGAGATGAACATGACATCAGGCATATAGGAGGGGGAATTGAAGTCAGGAGTTGAATGAGATGGCATAGCCAGCTGCCCAGTGCCATGCAGGGGGAAAATTAAACCAAGAGAATCCAACCTCAACTCCTGCCAATGACCATTCTCTCAGCCTTTCCCAAGGCAGTGCAGTACCTGGACTTCATGTGTTTCTCCCCTTTTTGTGACAGTTCAATGTCTGCTCTTGTATGTATTCCTCTTATGATTGGTCAAATGGCATCTGGTAACTCAGAATGTAGGCAAATAATGTCTTAAATTATAAGTTCCCATAATCCAAATCTCATATGGACTTAAAACTTGAGGATAATAATGATAGCAAAAAATGTGAATTTGCTTTGACTCAGAATATAATATACAATATGCAATAATTCCAAATAATAACTCTTTTTTTAAGATTAGTCAAAATAGTACTTCTAGAATTAATTTATACTTGTCATGGTAATCAATTTACCAATGAAATATTTTATAGAATTTGATCAAATAATCAGTTGGAAAAACAAACAATTTTGAATATGGGACAATGATACTTCCAGACTTAATATTGTATTATGAAATCAAGACCATCTTGCATTAGTTCAAAAACAGAGAGATAGATGAATAGAACAAAATATACATGGAAGAATAAAAGACAATGAAATTCAAACTGGAGAATTCTGAATGAATATGAACTCTTTTTTTGGATTCTTTCATTGTTTAGAATTTTCCAAATTACATGTAAAAGCAAATTTTGACATCAATTTTTTTTTTAGTGAGGCAATTGGGGTTAAGTGACTTGCCCAGGGTCACACATCTAGTAAGTGTTAAGTGTCTGAGGCCGGATTTGAACTCAGGTACTCCTGAGTCCAGGGCTGGTGCTCTATCCACTGTGCCATCTAGCTGCCCCTGATATCAATTTTTTTTAAAACTTTGTGTTCCACCTTCTCTTCCTCCCTCCCTTTCCACGCCACCCCCACCCCAAGAACTCAAGAAATTCAATGTAAGTTATACATGAGTAGTCATGGAAAACATCTCTACATTAGCTAGGTAGTGAGAGAAAACAGATAAAAGCAAGACTTCAGATTAAGGAGTTGTCCAAAAAAAAAAAAAGTGTCTCAGTCTGTTTTAAGATACCATTAGTTCTTTCTCTGTAGGTGTACTGCAATTTTCATAAGTCCTTCAGAGTTATATTGGATCATTCATTGCCTTGCTGAAAATAACCACATGTTTCCCAGCAGATGATCTTACACTATTGCTGTTATTTTGTATACAGTACATTTCTCTCTGCCTCAGTTCATGTGGGTCTTTCCAGGTTTTTCTGATAGCATCCTGTTCATCATAACTTTTATATAGTACCTTAAACTTGATAAAGAATTTTCTTCTCAATAGCCCAACAGAGTAGGTATCATATGTTTTGCCATTGTAGTCAATCATCATAACTACTTCCCTCCATCCTATTCCCTTCCAATGATATTTACTCTATTTTCAAACTTATTTTGCCCTATTCCTCCTCAAAAGTGTTTTGCTACTGACTGCCCCCTCCCCTACTCTACCCACCCTTCATTCACCCTTCCCTCCTTATCCTCTTCCCCTCCTACTTTCCTGTAGGGTTAAATAGATTACTCCTCCCAATTGGGTGTGTATGTTATTCCCATCTTGAGCCCACTCTGATGAGGTTCAGGTCTTTGAATTAATTTTGTTTTCTTAAATTTTTCTTCCTCCCTCCCTCCCTCCTCAACTCTCCTTATGAAATCAAGCAATTCAATATATGTCATGCATGTGCTGTTACACAGAACATCTTCACCTTTCTTGAAAATTGTTTTTCTTTTTACAGCTCCCTCAAACTTCCCTTCCATCCTTCCCCTATTCTCCCACCCCCACCCCCACCCCATTATCTCCTTCCCCACCTACTTTTTCACAGGGAAAAAATATATTACCATACCCACTTAAGTATATATGTTATTCCCTCTTTGAGCCAATTCTGATGATAGTAAGGTTCACTCACTGCCCTATTCCTTCCCCCTCTTCCCATCCCCTCCATAAGCTTTTTTCTTGTTTCCTTCATGTGAGCTACCTCTCCCCAGTCCACCTCTCTGCTTCCCCCTCCCCTAGTCTATTCCTCCTACCCCTCAACCCTATTTTAAAGATATTATCATGGGTTAGCTAGGTGGTACAGTAGAAAAAGCACCAGCCCTGGACCCAGGAGGCCCTGAGCCCAAGTCCAGTCCCAGACATAAGACACCCCACCCTGTTTGCCCCACAAAGACAAGGATAAACAATAAATGAATGCTTTAAAGATATCAGCTCTTCATATTCAGTTCAAACCTGTGTCCTATGTGTATTCCTTACTGAGAAAGTTCTTATGAGTTAGAAGTATTGTCTTCCCATGTAAGAATGTAAACAGTTTAACCTTTTAAATGTCCCTCATGATTTCTTTTTCCTGTTTGCCTTTTTATGCTTCTCCAGGGTCTTGTATTTGAAAATCAAATTTTCTATTCAGTTCAGGTCTTTTCATCACAAATGCCTGAAAGTCCTCTTTTTCATTGAAATCCCATTTTTCTTCTGAAAGATTACAATCAGTTTTGCTGAGTACCTGATTCTTGGCTGTAATCCCAGTTCCTTTGCCCTCTGGAATATCATATTCCATGCCCTCTGGTCCTTTAATGTAGATGCTGCTAGATCTTGTTTTATCCTTATTGTAGCTCCACAGTATTTGAATTCATTTTTTTCTAGCTGCTTGCAATATTTTCTCCTTGACCTGGGAGCTCTGGAATTTGGCTGTAATATTCCTGGAGGTTTTCCTTTTGGGATCTCTTTCAGGAGGTGATCAGTGGATTCTTTCAATTTCTATTTTAGCTTCTACTTCTAGAATATCAGAGCAATTTTCCCTCACAATTTCTTGGAGGATGGCTTTTGTTTTGGTCATAGTTTTCAGGTAGCCCAATGATTTTCAAATGATCTCTCCTGGATTTATTTTCCAGGTCAGCTGTTTTTCCAAGGAGATATTTCACATTGTCCTCTATTTTTTCATTCAATTGGATTTGCTTTACTGTGTCTTGATTTCTCATAAAGTCACTAGCTTCCATTTGTTCAATCCTAATTCATAAGCAATTTTTTCTTGTCAGCTTTTTGATCTCCCTTACCATTTGACTTTTCAAGTTGTTGACTTTTTTCTCATGACTTTCCTGCATCACTCTCATTATTCTTTCCATTCTTTCCTCCCTCTATCTAAATCTTCTTTCTATCTCTCCTACTTTCTCTTCAAAGTCCCTTTTGACAGCTTCCATGGCTTGAGACCAGTTCATATTTTTCTTGGAAGCTTTGGATGTAGGGGCCTGGAGGTTGTTATCCTCTTCTGAGGGTGTACTTTGATCTTCCTTGTTGTTGAAGAAACTTTCTATAATTCTCAACTTTCTTTACTTGCTCATCTCACCATCTTTTGCTTGACTTTTAACTCCCCACTGGGGGGCTCTGCTTCTAGGCTACACTACAGTCCCCAGCTTCAGAGGGTCCCAGGTGTTTTGGTTTGAAGGAGGGCAGGTTTTTCTCTTGCACGGCCTGTTCCCTGGTCCAAAGATAACCTCAAGCCAACTTACTAAATAACCAACCAGCAAAGCTTTCTGTGGTATGGTTCTTAGCTTTGATGAGTCTGTGCCCTTCCCCAACCTGGGCCTCCCAGGATTTCTTCCTGGTTCCCCACTGGGGTGGGACAGCTGTCCTGCTGACACCCCTGAACTTTCCCCCCCAGCCAGCCATTCAGCCCTCTCATCCAACTACAAGCTCAGTCTCAGAAGATGCTGGTGCTGCAACTGATTCAGAGGCTTGGGGGGCCTCTGGTGTAGCATGCCTGGGGTCTCTGTTGGTGTCATGGCAATGTTGGACTTTACTTGTAGCCCAGCATGGCCCCCTTTAATCTGTCTATGGCTGGAAAATAATCTCAGTCCATATTTTTGCTGGTTTTTCTGCTCCAGGTGTTCTTTTATTGCCGTTTTGGGGGTAATTATATCAGGATCTCTCTGTGTTTAATGTCTTTCCTCTACCATCTTGGCTCCATCCCCCATGAATATGAACTTAATATTAATAAGAGTATTACAAAATATAAATTTGATTACATGAATATAAAAACCTTTTTTTAGTTAAGTATACAACACAATCTTAAAAGAATGATGAAAATAAACCCATTAATTTCAAAACGTAGATGTAATAGAATAGAAACCCTTATGTAACATTTGAACTGACATGATTTCTCTGAGTGAATTTAGAATATTTTTGATTCTGATATCTACAATCCCCAACTGTGATATTAATATCTTGCTGTCTACTTCTACATCTCTGCAAAATATGTCCCTGTTTATAGCAATAAAAGCAGGTTCTTGCAATATGATAATGATAAAGTTTTTCTTGTTTTTCTTGAACCCCTTTATTTTCTTCTGTTGGTCCTTTTATAATACCAATGCATTATAAGGTTATTAATTAAAGGCAAAAGCAGATTAACAAAATAATTAAGAACAAAATGAGCATTTCTGGAATTTAAAGGGTTTTCCTCTAAGATTGGGAGTAATGTAGAAGGACTACAGGAAAAGTCTAAGCCATAGGATTTAGGTGCTGTGGCTCCCAGTGCAGGATTGTATCTTGTGACCTCCCTAGCGGGAGGATCAAGGGGACATGGCCATGGGAGGAGTCGGAGGTGGCACCAGGGAAGGGGGAGGAGGTAGGGTCCTGAGAGGAGGGGGCAGGACCATCTCTCCCATGTGCTGCACATCCACAGCACTTACATTCAACCATGGTGGCTTAGCTGGTGAGAGACCAGGGCAGTTTGGTGTTCTAGCCTGTGAAGAAGGCTCAGATTCAAACTCTTAGGCTTGGATTGCCCTTCCCCTCCTTCAGATAAAGGCTTCTAGAGGAGGCTAGGTCATTGCCTCCAGGTATGCAAAAGAAGACAAATGCTTAGTGTTAGAATTTGAAAAAGGTATGGGAGTTAAAAGTTTCTCTGAAAAGGCATGGTTGGGAGAGGGCCTTGCTCACTCTTCTAACAAAAATAAAAATAGAAAATCCAAAAAAACAAAGCATTAACACGATCTTATCCCCCATTTGTCTGGTTAAATGGACTAAAATCAGAAACAGGGTACTTAGGGAGTTAAAAAACCATTTGAAAATTTAAAGGGAAAACAGGTGGTACTTAGCACTACTTTGAAATTTAAAGGGACAGGCACATAGGAAGAGAGAGTTTCTTACCAACTGGAAGATCATATGATCCAGGTGTTCAGCATTCTCCTGGCTAGCTCACCAACTGTAAAGTTTAAAATCTAATTGTAATATCTAAAAATCGAATGTGTGTTCACCTTAAATTAGAAACATATGCACCAGTCTTTGAGCATTAAGTATTTATTAAAGTATATTAGGGGTTAGTAAAGAGAACATGTGAAGAAAGAAAAAGCCTAGCTCCCCCCCTGCACCTGCTGTTCCTACCTCAAACTCCAAAATAAAGAAGCTCCCTATTCCCTCAGAAACTTCCCACAGCCCACCCAGGTGTGTTCCCTACACACAGCTCCAAGCTAATTGGCTGGTAACATTGATTGACATGACTTACAGGCAGTTCTATGAACAGATGTAACTTCCTGATGCTAGTCAAATGCCTTCTCCTCAGGGGGGCATTGCCCTGGTTCTCACAATGTCTTTCTCAGCAGGGGGATGGCACGCTGATTCTCACATGATACTGTTCATTTCTATTGTTTTTTTCTTCTTGTTGAGTTGTATCAGTCATGTCCAACTCTTCATGATGCCATTTGGGGTTTTCTTACCAAAGATAGTGGAATGGCTTGTCATTTCCTTCTCCAACTTATTTTATAGATGAAGAAACTGAGACAAACAGGGTCAAGTACTTACCAAGGGTCACACAGCTTGTAAGTGTCTGAAGTCAGATTTCAACTCAGGAAGATGTATCTTCCTGACTTCAGGCTCAGTACTGTTATGCACTACACCACCTAGATGCTGTGTTCAGCTCTATTTCCATTATTTACTATATTATTCTATCTCCATTAAATACTTTGTTATTTAATTTCTCATTCTTGCCTAAAGTTTGAACATGAGATGAATGGGAATGGGGCTTGGAGATGCAATTTGAATAATTATCTTCACTAGTACTCAACCCATAGTTACAAGGAGTTTTAAAATTGAGTAAGAGATTGGGGCAGCTAGGTTGTGCAGTGGATAAAGCACCGGCCCTGGAGTCAGGAGTGCCTGAGTTCAAATCCGGCCTCAGACACTTAACACTTACTAGCTGTGTGACCCTGGGCAAGTCACTTAACCCCAATTGCCTCACGTAAAAAAAATTGAGTGAGAGCCTTGTAATATATCTATTTATAATGAAAATTAGTATTTTTGAATATTACAGTAACAGAGTTTTTTCAGATAAAAAGTTAAAAATACTTGCCATCACATTCCTTGCATTTTCAAGAACTAGCTGATGTACATATTTTTTATACACAACTCTTTTTTTAAACTACTATTATGGGCCGACCTAAATTGCATATTAGAGTCAAGGTAACCTGAGTTCCAAATGTAGCCTTAGACACTTATTAGATTTGTGGAATTGGCAAGTCACTTCATTTCCACTTGTCTCAATTTCCTCAACCATAAAACAAGTGTAATAATAGCACTTAACAGGGCAGCTAGGTGGCACAGTGGACAGAGTACTGGCCCTGGAGTCAGGAAGACCTGATTTCAAATCTAGTCTCAGATATTTAACACTTACTAGCTGTGTGACCCTGGGCAAGTCACTTAATGCCAATTGCCTAAAATAAAACAAAACAAATAATAGCACTTAACTCACAGGGTTGTTGAGAGGATCAAATGAGATATTTTTAAAATACTTACTTAGCATATTACTTGGTAGATAGTAAGACCTATATAAATGCTAACTTCTGCTGCTGTTATTGTCCATGGTAACCTCTACCATAAGCAACATATAATTTTAAAATATTATTTTTCTAAACTTTCATATCTTTACTCTTCAGTAACCCCTCCCACCACCCCCCACCCCCATTTCTGGTAACACTTTGAAATCTATTAATTATCCTTCTCACTATTATCAACAACAAACATTTGCAGAATATCTAGTTTGTGCAAGTCACTATGGCTAATTCTGGGATTAAAGAGGCATAAGGCTTAATTCCCACCCTCAATTCAATTCATCAAATATTTATTAAGTGCCTGTTGCTTGGCAGGCCACAGTAGTAAGTGCTGAGGAGCCACAGCAAAAATTTAAAAAATAATAATAAAATAAAATAAAACTGTTCTTGCCCCCAAGGAGATGGTATTCTTCTGGGGGATCGTGGAGGGAGAATGTGAAGATATCGGCATACAGTTAAGTAAATGCAAGGCAATTTAAAATAACATTTTTGGGGGGCAGGGCAATGAAGGTTAAGTGACTTGCCTAGGGTCACACAGCTAGTAAAATAACATTCTTGTAGGGGAGTCACTAACTGGGGAAGCAGGAAACATCCATTGAAGGAGGGATTAGATGAGTTGAGCCTTGAAGGGAACAATCGATTCAAAGATGAGGAGGGAGAACATTCCAAGTGTGGAGGAGACAGCCTATTCAAAGGCAGGACATATAACATCCTCTATGAAGATAAGCAGGTATGCCAGTTTTGCTGGAATATAGTGCACACATAACAGGGATAATATGCAAGCAGGCTAGAAAGGTAGATGGCTGCAGATTACAAAGAACTTTAAATGAAAACAAAGGACCTTGTATTTTGTTCTGGAAGCAACAGGGAGTCTCTGAAGTTTCTTGAACAAGGGAGTTACAGGTTTAAAACCAAATATTTTCCCTCTGTATGGAAGATGAATTGGAGAAAGGAGATGGATCCATTATTTTCTGAATTCTGCTTGGGCTCTTGGTGATATTTCTGTTATTAGAGCTGGTTTTTTTGAACTATTAAATAGCAAAAGATCATATTTCCCAAATATGAAAAATAAGATTGGCTGAAAAGTATTGTTATTTTTTATTAGAGAATTTAAAGGGAACATAAGAAATACTGAATGTTGCTTCTAGCTCTGAAAATTCTCACTTCATTATGGATTAGAAAAAAAAAGAAGTGTAAATTTATTAGAGCACTATCACACTATAACCTGGCTTCCCACCCCTCCCTTACTTCTGCCCCTTACTTGGGACTCACATGGCCCAGGGTTGATCCTGAGGGCCAAAAGTTCAAGGGATCATTTTTTTTCCCTCTTTACTCCCACCCAGAGTTTAATTGAGGAAAACCTAATTATTGTAGAATCTCATTACCCACAAGAGGGTAATAGGGAATGCTCCTACTCAATGTAAAATACAGGCATCATGTATGAGACAGCTTATATTTCACCTAGATCAGAAAATGCTTATGAAATAAAAGAATCTCAGGCACCCATTAATGAATGGAAAAACAGACAACCTTCACCTAGTGTATTAGTTTCATTTAATTCTCCTATCCCCAACTCTGTGGTAAAAAAATATGAAAGTTTTTTAACAGTCGGTTAGGATAACTGAAAGACGCCAGTTTTCTCGAACCCCGGAAGTCGAGTGCATAGCAGGCAGTCTGACATGCGCAGCAGGCGCACTGGCGTGCGTAGCTCATGCCATTGGTCTCCTCCCCGAAAGGGTGGTCCTTAAAGAAAAACTGGTGTCTTTCAGTTATCCTAACCGACTGTTAAAAAACTTTCATATTTTTTTACCACAACTCAAAGGCTAAAATACTTTGTAGGACTGCTTTAACAAATATTTCCCAATCACTATCCACCTGCACCATGTGAATAACTCACAGCAATACATGAAGGGTTGGTTAATGTGGAGATCTCTTGACCTTTTGGGGCATGGCTTTAGTCATTTAAGTGTAGGCTGAACCTCTTGGGAGTTTACTCTTCTAAATAAATGCTTTGTAAAGGAAATCCCCCTCTTACTGGCCAATGCATAAACTCTTAATCTCAAGAACTCAAAAATTTAGGAACCCTAGAATTTAAAGTTATCATGGAGAACCCTCAAGATTAGGAATTTACAAATCAGATAAAAGGGGACAGGGCAGATTCACAAAAAACAGAAATGAATAATGTAAGCTAAACTAAAGAAAGGAACAAATCAGGAGGCAGATCTGATGTGCTATGGAATTTTAAAGGAAGGAAGACATCATGGTGCATTTTTAAAAATAACACAAAAACAGGATTTGGAGTTAAAGGACCAAGGTTCATATCCTAGCTTGACCATCATTGATTGGGTAAGTTATTTAGCTTCACTGGTCCTCATTTTAAACACTTGTAAAAGGAGATAGTTGGACTACGGTTTTTAGAAGATTCCTTTTGTTTTATGTTTTGTTGTTTGTTCTTCATTCTCTAAGAGGACCATGACTTTGGGGTGATGTTATGACTTGAAGTGAATTGAATTTCAGTGAGGGGAGGCTTTGCAAGATCACCAACCTCACTCTCTCCTCCAGAGCCATCTGGGTCCAGTGGCTGACTAGATATGGCCTTGCATGTTTAAGGCAATTGGGATTAAGTGACTTGCCCAGGGTCACACATTTAGTAAGTGACTGAGATGAGATTTGAACTAAGGTCCTCCCAACTTCAGGGCCAGTGATCTATCGACTGTGCCTCATAGCTGGCTAAGAAGGTTCCTTTTACCTCTAAATCTAGGATCTTGTTGTTATGGGCTGGGGATGAAAGGGAACGTTCCATGGACAACATGGCATTTGAACTATGCTTCAAAGGGAAAATAGCATTTGTGTAAGTGGAGTGGAATGGGGGAAAGCACCACAGGCCAGGAGCAAAGCAGAAGGGTTCTGGCACTGCTTCCTTTTTACCCATTTTTTGATTAGAGTGATTATATGACACCATAAACTAATAGCTCTATCACCCCCTAATATCAATAATGCCATTTCCATATTTTAAAATATCTTACCAACATATCAGTGCCCCAACACAACACATCTGAGTGGGTTGGAGTAGATACAGGGTGTTTATAATAATTGACATTTAGATAGCAGTCCCAGTCTAAAATCAGGGGAGGTCTTAAAAGTCCATGAAGTGGGGAAGCTAGATGGCGCAGTGGATAAAGCACTGGCCCTGGATTCAGGAGGACCTGAGTTCAAATCCGGCCTCAGACACTTGATGCTTACTAGCTGTGTGACCCTGGGCAAGTCACTTAACCCCAATTGCCTCACACACACACAAAAAAAGTCCATGAAGTGATTTACATGCATTATCTTATTTCACAGGATGTTTAAATTGGAAGACTACAGGAAGCATCTAGTCCAATCCATAAGAATAAAAGAAAAGGAGAATCCTTATTATATCTGATAAGTCCTAATCTAGTCCCTAAGCAATGAACTCTGAGAATAAATAATAACTTCAGTTATTTATATAGTGGTTTAAGGTTTGCAAAGCACTTTGTATACACCATTTCTTTTGAACTGAAGGTAGATAGTTATGATTGTTAAATTGTAAAAGTTTTTTCTTTTGAAAAAAAAAAGGTACTGATAGCTGATTTTTATTGATGTTGAGAAATCATGGTAAAATGGCTAGAGTGATGGCCTTTAAGTTAAGAAGACCTGGATTTAAGTACCACCTATGACACATACTTACCATGTGATTCTGGACAAGTCACAACTTCCTAGTCATCTATGCAACTCTCTAGGACTATACAATGCAGAGAAAGTAAGGGATATGTACTCAGGCAGGTGCTGTCAATACTAATAAGATCACAGGTTCATTACCTATCCCTATCCTTAGTATTTTTTGTGTTTACATCAACTACCTTTCCCAATATATTTGTCTTCTTTCTCCCTCCCAAAGAGCCATCTTTTATAGCAGAAGAGAAAAAGAGAGATAAGAAATATAGTAAAATGAATCAAAACTTCAAACATTATAGTATACTATACCCATAGTCCCCCTTCCTCATCTCGACAAATAACTAGGGAAGGTGCCTTCTTTTCTCTCATGCTTGGGGTTAGGTTTGGTCATTTTAGCTTCACAACATTCTGGTTCCATTTTGGGTTTTTTTTTTTCAGTTGACATTATTATATTCATTATCTATGTTGTTTTTCTGATCCTGTTTCATCTTTTATCAGTTCATACAACTTTTCTCATGCTTCTCTGTATTTGTCACTTTCAAATTTTCTTACAGTTTGCTAATAATCGATTATATTCATGTACCACAACTAGTTCATTCACTCCCCTTTCTATATACATCTATTTTGTTTCCAGTTCTTTGCCAATATCAAAAGGCTGGGGCCCTTAATTTTTAGGAATTTTTTTCAAACAAGGAGCCTAAACTTACCCCTCTGCCACATCCCACTGTTTCTGCTGGTTCTGCCTTCTAAGGCTAAACAGAAATAATTTAATATTGTATTCATATTGCAGCTTTTCATATACTTTTAAAAGTCTTTCAAGTCCCCTGTGAACTTTCTCTTCTTCAGTCTAACCATTCCAAACTCTTTCAACTATTCCTCATATGACATGGACTTAACACCCTTCAATATCCAAGTTCTCTTCCTCTGGACACTCCAATTTTTCAATGTCCTTCCCAAACTGTGGCAATCAGACATGAGAACAATAATATGGTCTGAAAAAGTCAACCATAAGCAAGCCTATTACAATCTTATTCCTAGAAACTCTTTATGCAACCTAAGTTTGCATTAGCTATTTTGGCTACTGCATCACTTTAAATTTCTAGTCTCATTGAGATTGAGATTCACTGAAACCCCCAAATTTCTGTTAGATAAATGGATTTGAGCCTTATAACAACCCTATATGATCATGTGGTCATAGCAATAGATAAATGAAAAAACTTGATAAGATGTTTTTTAAAAAAGAAAATATAGGTATAAATGTTCTTTTCCTTTATATAACAAAGAGCATAGACTAAAAAACAAGAGATAACATTAATAAAGATCAGGTGTAAAGCAAGGATGACCATTACCACTACTACTAATTGATATAATGCTAGAAATGCTTGCTAATAGCAATAAGACAAGAAAAAGAAAACTGAGGAAATAACTACCTAGAGGGGAGAAATAACTTTTTTTTTATATGATATAATGGTTCAACTAAAAATTAATTTAGGAATGGGCAGCTAGGTGGCATGGTGGATAAAGCACCAGCCCTGGATTCAGGAGCACCTGAGTTCAAATCTGGCCTCAGCCACTTGACACTTACTAGCTGTGTGACCCTGGGCAAGTCACTTAATCCTCATTGCCCCCCCTACACACACACACACAAATAAATAAAATAAAAATTAATGATTTCAACAAAGTTATGAGATATAAGATAAATCCACATAAACATAAGTATTTTTATATTGTCAACTAAATGTAGTAGAGAAAGAAAGAGAAATTCTATTTAAAATAACTACAATGTCTTTCATTGTAATGAAAATAATCCCTGAATGGCTACCTGATTTAGATATAAAGAGTAACATTGTTATCAAATATAAAAAGCAAGGAAAAATTACTCTTCACACTTAGAGATGAGGGAAGAGATTATAACTCAACAATGGATAAAGAGGATCATAGTGGGAAAGGGAGGTGGTGGTGGAAAATTTTGATCATAAAAATTTTAAGTTTTTGTACAAACAAAATCAATGAAGTTGAAATTAGAATGGAAGTAGATAATTAAGGGGAGATGGTTTTTTTGCAATAAGTTTTCTTGTATAAAGGTCTCATTTCTTTGATATTTAAAGACCTGATTCAAATTTGTAAGCACAAAATGCATTCCTCAAGTGATCCAAAGATATGAACATAGTTGTTCAAAATTACTAATGATTTTCAAAGTGTAAATTAAGAGAACTATAAAATTCTATTTGACTCCCAGCAGATTAGCAAAGATTGCAAAGAGGAAAATGGCAAATTTTAGAGGGACTGGTGGGTAAACAGCTACACTACTAGTCTTTCATTGGAGCTATACACTGAGCCAAATGTTCTTTTTTTTGTGAGGCAATTGGGGTTTAAGTGACTTGCCCAGGGTCACACAGCTAGTAAGTGTTAAGTATATGAGGCCAGATTTGAACTCAGGTACTCCTGACTCCAGGGCCAATGCTCTATCCACTGCACCACCTAGCTGCCCCCAGAGCCAAACATTCTAAAAGGCAATTTAAATTATATCCAAAAATTGACAATGCTGCAAATACTTTGTTGCCCAGCAATAACACCACTAGACCTATACCACAAATAGAAAAAAAAGTATTCTCATACATAAAATTCTCTGTAATAGTTCTTATAGTGGCAAAGAGCTAAACACTAAGGATGTATCCATTTATGAAAAATGGCTGAAACATTTTTGTTATATGAATTTAGTGAAATACTCTTGTATTATAATAATGAAAGGGAAAATTTCAGAAAAAAACCTAGAAAGACTTCTATCAACTGACAGAGTGAAGTTAGTAGAACCTGAAGACTAAATTATACTATATAAAAATAACTTTGAAAAGCTAGAGAAATCTGATCAACACAATGACCAACAACTCCAAAGGAATACTAATAAAGTATGCTACCTTCCTCCTGTCAGAGAAATGTTAGATTCAAGATGTTATTTTTTTTAATGGCCAATGCAGGTATTTGTTTTGCTTAATCATACATATTTGTTGCAAAGTGTTGGGTTTTTTTTTACTATAGGCAGGGGAGAGAATAAATTTTTATTAATTGAAATGAATAATTTTTTTTCAAAACTTGGTGAAGCAGGTACTACAGGTATTATATCCCCATATTACAGTGGCAAATTGAAGCTCAGATTGGTCAAATGATTTACCAATGTTCAAACAACTAGGAAACGTCACAGGTGGGTTTTGAATTCCACTCTTACTGACTCTAATTCCATTTCTAGCCATTACAACATTGGCTCTCCAGATAGATGAGTGTTGATATATATGGAAATCCATATTGCTTTCATGTTCCAGAATGTGAAAACTATACAATACATCCTTCTTGGCACAAAGGGTAAATAAGCTACCCAACCTTAGAAGAAACCTGATAGTAGAAAAGATTTGTTTATTTCAACCAGAGCATAATGTTCCCCTATGCATGACTACCTGAGAGCAAACTAGCTTGATGGCAATTCCACCACTGCTACACCCTTGTTGTCTCTGATTTTGCACACCCTGGGAACCCATTTGGGATTGCTAAAGTCTCTTATGCCCAGGGCATAATTTTCTCTTTGGCAATAGGCAACCTTTTATGTCTATGCAATAACACTAAAAGTGACTATTTCTTATACAACCCTGTCAAAGGTCTTCCTTCCCCCATGTTCTGCCTCAATAGCATAGAGAAATGGGGCTTAGCATGTCCACCAATATATGTACAGATTACATTATCTTTCATAAATCACCACCACAGGAATGATTGAATTTTTAAAATCATAGAATAGCAAAGTAAATCTCCAACCTTAGATTGCTCCCTAAGTGATGGGGGGGGGGGGGCAATGAGGGTTAAGTGACTTGCCCAGGATCACACAGCTAGTAAGTGTCAAGTGTTTGAGGTCACATTTGAACTCAGGTCTTCCTGAATCTAGGGCCGGTGCTTTATCCACTGCACCACCTAGCTGTCCTCTCCCTAAGTGATTTAATTTTCTATCTTAAAAGAATAGAGAATTGAATATAGAATCTTGAAATAGGAAAGGTCCTCTATAGTCATCAAGTCCAACTTATACCTTACCAAGAATCCAATATAGAATATATCTAATGAGTGGTCATCTATCTTTTGCTTAAAGACCCTTAAGGAAAGGAAGCTAATTCCCTCCTGAAGCAACCAAATCTTTCAGACTGCCTTCATTGTTCAATTTTTCCTTTGTATCATATCTTAATTCAACTCTAACTTCTGCCCATTTTTCCTAGACCTTATAGAAGCCCTTAACTCACCTCTGTAACCGCTGCCCATTTTTCCTAGTTCTGCCCTCTGTGGCCTTTTGGAAAAAAAAATCTAATACCTCTCTATATTTCAGCTCTTCAAAAAATAGTTTTAAAAAACTATAATTTCAACCTTTCCACTCCAAGTATCTCTTCTCTGTTTTTCACATTCTCACTTCATTCAACCATTCATCAAAAGGCATTCACCTTTACCCTGAATATTTCCTTACACTGGATGTTTTCATGCCTACCAATGTCTTCCAATATTCCAGGACTGTTTCATCCACAGTGTATATTCTATTCCTCTGTGGATGAAATTTAAGATTGTTTCAGATATTAGAGGGTTATATTGTTGCTGTTGTTGTTTTCCTTTTTATTCAAAGAGGAGCATGACATCAGAGTGATGTCGTGACTTGCAGTGAATTGGATTTAAGTGAGGGAGGTCTACGCAAAGTCACCTATCTCACTCTCTCCTCCAGGGCCATCTGGATCCAGTGGTAAGAAATATATCAAGATGACTGGAGATGGCCTCAGATATTTAAAGCAATTGGAGTTAAATGACTTGCCCAGGGTCACACTACTGGTAAGTGTCTGAGGTAAGATTTGAACTCAGGCCCTCTTGACTGCAGGGCCAGTGTTCTATCCACTGCCACCTAGCTACCCTTTGGTGGTTATTTAACAATGACAACTCACATGGGACTTATTCCATTAAATACCTCAATCTTTTTATGGGAACTTCTGTTTAATCGCAATTAACTATCTTATGCTTGTGAAATAGGTTTTTTGAAACCAAACTCAAAGAAACTAGCTCAAATAGAACATGCCAGATTTAGATTTGGGGAATATCACAGGCTTTTAAAAATATCTTCCTTCTGAAATATCTTCTCACTAAAATAATGAGAAAAGTATTGTCATAATGACTCACACAAAGCAAATAAAAAATTAATGGTAAAATTAAATTTTGAATAAATATTAGTAAAATTCAAATATTAGAAATTCATTTCTTAAAAGCCTACAATATTTCTTTGTTAACTTACTGGATGAGCTGAATAAAGATCATTTCTGATTACACATAAAAGGCTAAACCATTTCAATTTTAATATACCTAAATCATGTTTTTAGTAGCAGGCCTTCTTAGTTCAGGAAAGCAAAAATGCCTTTTGAAACTCTTCATTTTATTAAGTTGATTTAGACATCCTATTTAAATAAGACAGGGGAATTAAGGAAAATAAGGTTTAAATAATTTCTTTAAATGGATTTGGAACAGGGGGTAGTAGCTCCCATCCAACACTATATGCCTCTACCAATAAAACCAACAACTGAATTGTTTGCAATAGGGGAACCATTCTCTTCATATTACTGATTTTTTTTCTATCTATGTTGGTATCCAAGGCATGCCTATCAATGTGGCCAAAAATTTTTGGAGCTCACAAAATATTTTATAAGTCCTTATTTCAGGGGTGGAAGGTGAAAAGCAATTCTCACAGAAACAAAACCACAGGATGTCAAGGTTGGAAAAGACCTCAGAAGATTATCTACTCTGAACAGACCCTGAACAGAAATTCTCTCTTTGACATCCCTGAGTAGTGGTTATTTAGCCTTCACCCTGAAGATTCTCAGTGAAGGGTATTCTATTATTTCTGAAGGCAGACTATTTCATTGTTAGATTGCTTTAAAGTTTAGGAAATGTTTCCTTGTAATGAGAAGAAATCTACTTTTCTTTCTTTCTTTCTTTCTTTCTTTCTTTCTTTCTTTCTTTCTTTCTTTCTTTCTTTCTTTCTTTCCTTCTTTCTTTTTTTGGTGAGGCAATTGGGGTTAAGTGACCTGCCTAGGGTCACACAGCTAATAAATGTCAAGTGTCTGAGGTCACATTTGAACTCAGGTCCTCCTGAATCCAGAGCCGGTGCTCTATCCACTGTACCACCCAGCTGCCCCAGAAATCTAGTTTTTTCACAACTTTTATCCATTTCTAGAATCTAAAGCCAAGCAGAAAAAGTCTAATCCTATATCACTTAATGGGCATTCAGCTACTTTAAGATGGCTCTCATGCCTCTGCCTATATCTCTTCCTTCCCAGTTTTAACATCCCCACTTCCTCCAACTCATTCCTTTGATTGTATTAGGATATCAAGATCCCTCAGCCATCCTGGTTACCAACCTATAAATGCTCTACGCTTTCTCAATGTCATTTTTAAAAACATAGCACTCACACAGAGTATGCCCGAACAGAAAGAACTAGGAGAAAAAGGTTGAAGTTGTACAGAGACTAGATAAATGGAAACATAGATTAACAACTAGATCTATGCAAAAATGGGATGAGCTTCCTCAGGAAGTAGTGGCATCCTCCTCACAAGAAATCTTCAAGTCAAGGCTGAAATGAATGCTTGTTTGAGTTGAAGAAGAAATGCCTATTCAGGTACAGACTGAATAAAATAGCTTCTGAGGCCTCTTTACCACTCAGAGTTACTGTGATTCTGTGAATGGCCCCTGGAATCGACTGGAGGTAGGACCAGGAGGAATAGAATTGAAGTTGTCTTGCAGCTGCAAGATCTGATTTTGAGTCCTACCTATGGGCCTGAATTTCAATTTCTTCCTCCAATACACAGTCATTCAACAGGCATTTATTAAGCACCTACTATGTGCCAACCTAAATATAACATACAAAGAAATACAAAAACAAGGTTCCTGCTCTCAAGTAGCTCACAGACTAAGCAGAAAGACAGCATAAAAAAAATTATCTATAAACAAGATGGTACCATACATTTAGAGCTGGAAGAGACCTTGAGGTCATCTAGTCTAGAGCATTCATTTTGCAATTGAGGAAACTGAGGTCCAAAGCATGAAGTGGTTTTCCTCAAGGTTGCAGAATTATTAAAGGGCAAAGATAGGATTTAAACTCGGGTCCCTCATTTTGAAATCTGGTCCCCTTTCTACTGTACCATTTGTTCTCTTTACCTCACTAGGTGATTGGTTATAAGGAGGGTGCTAGGTGACAGAGCAGATAGAATGCCAGGCCTAGAGTCAGGAAGATTCATCTTCCTGAGTTCAATTCCAGCCTCAGATACATACTATCTATGTGATCCTGGGCAAGTCACTTACCTCTGTTTGCCTCAGTTTCCTCATCTGTAAGAAGAGCTAGAGAAGGAAATGGCAAACCAATCTAGTATCTTTGCCAAGAAAACCCCAAATGGGGTTACAAAGAATCAGACATGACTGAAAGAACTAAAAAACAACAACAGAGATGGTCTAGTGTGACTTAACGGATTATGTTATTCCCTTAAATACTTTTGCTTGGAACTGTTTGTGTCTTCTGGATGACTAGCAAACACATTCATAGGGGTCTATTAACTATTGGCTTGAATGAAAACAGACCTACAATATTCCTTGAGGCTGGAGTAGCCATTCTGGGAGGCTGTATATGACGTGAGTAAAACACAAGTGCTGAAGCTACTAGCATCAGAGGCCATGGGAGTGTGAGTGCCCTCTTCTTTCTCTAACAAGTATACTCTTGAAAATTTTCCTTCTGTCTCTAAAAGGTCAGATTTCTGAACAGAAATTTACTGTTAGTATTGAGGTAATCCCCAAGAGTCATGCCAGCTAAGAAATCTTTTTTTGCTAGAAGAATAGATTCTGTATGATATCATGATACCTAGGAAATGTTCTCTCTTATATGCACAGCAGTTTAGGATCCAGGAATAATATTCATGAATATTGTTCATTGTCCTAATCAATCCCCACAGGCAAGTACAAGTATGCCAATGCTTCCATGGGACCCCTTGATACTACATTACTGCCCTGGCTGCAGCCTTTTTTTGAGCTGAGAAAAACCACAATCAGGAATTTTTCCCTCAGGTTAACTGGTTAAGAAAACAATAAGAAAGTTGTTGGTAAGTACCTATAACTTCTATGTAACTCTTTTCCCACAATGCTGTTGGTTCTTGGTGGAAAGAGCATTCACCCTTTTTTTTCCCTCCCCTTTACTCTAAAAGAAACCCACAAAAGAAAAGTTGAAAATGATCAAGGATGGCCTGTTGACTTTCTTTTATAGGCAGGACACAAAGGAATAACTCCTCCCCTAAGAGTCATTCCAACCAAGGGACTCAGTCAACCAAAACTTGGGAGACAAATTCAAAAAGCAAATCAATTATGGTTTTTTCTTTTGTATTCTTAACAAGGTGCCGATGAACATTCTCATCCCTAATATTGGACCCGTGCTTTCTTGACTATAGACTAAGCCCTGATCCTATAAGCTTTTTAAATATATCTGGAAGCTCAACAACTTCATCAGGAAACTTTCATTATCACACACACACCCTCCACTTAAGCTAGCAAATCAGTCAAAGAGGTGCTTTTTTTTTTTCCTTTTTTTCTTTTAGAGTGATCATATTATATAGCTTGGGGGGCAAGAGAGGTGCTTTTAATGAAGATTCAATGAGGTTCTCTATTAGGATTGCTCAAGAGGACCCTTGAGAAAAACTGCTTATAAAATGGAAGGCAAGAGACCATCAAGAAGAATATCAAAGAAGAGTTCTTCCTCCTAAATGTAACCCAGGGCTCAATCTTAGGCATTTGCATAAGACTCTTCCCATTGGTGGACAGAATAATTGCTATATGATAAATATCTATATGAAGAGTAGAGTATATAAGAACTTGAAAGAAATGAGTTCTTCTGGCTTCAGGATTAGGAAAAACACATCACCCCTGAAAGGATCGAAAGGCTCTGGGAAGAAGTGAACAAGAAGTCAGAACTTCAAGCATGTCCCTATTTATAGCTTACCACACTAATGATTTTGTGAAATTTCCTCTTGAATGATATCAGACTCTCTCTCTCTCTCTCTCTCTCTAAGTGAAATATCTCATTCCAAATGTTCGAGTTCATTCATTCTGTATGTTCTAGTATGTTGTAATCTACATAACTTCTCTCATTTCTATTTGCTATCAGCTTGGACAAATGGTTTTGTTTGTTGTTCACTAGGTATGATAGTCTTTGTATAACTGGCTTTTTAGTGGGAAAGCAGTCAAGCCTTTGGATATAGTTTGGGAAACTCCATTAAGAGAGATAAACCAAAACAAACAATAGTTATGGAAGAAGATAAATATAGTCTAATATATCCTTACTGAGGAGAGCAGCATAGGTTGACCTTATGGAACTGCTCTGCTCCCCTCTTGGTCAGAAACAAAGTCTCCCTTGAAAGGAGTAGGGAAAATTCTAGAGATATCTATATACACTTCCCTGTCAACTGAATTTTGAGAGACCTATATCGACATATACATAATCTTCATGAGCAACACACACATACACACATTTATAGGTATGTAAGTATATATGTATATGTATGCATATGTATGTGTGTGTGTAGTGTGTATTATGTATGCGTCTACACCTTACACCAAATAACTATTGCCTTTCAGGGATACTTTAAGCATGCTTCTTTTTCAACTTGAGACAAAAGGAATTTTCAGTGGAGAACCTCTCAACCAATGTATGTCAACTACTTCCTTGAAAATTAGTGTCAGAGAGATGCCTGGGGCACTGAGATTTTAGAGACTCACACAGGATCATGCAACCAGTATGTATTGGAGGCAGAATTTGAACCCAGGTCTTCTTGACTATGAGTATGATTCTGTGACCACTTTTTGAGGCTACTGTAAGTGTGGTCTTCCTGAAAGCAAAGGGAAAAAGGGACTAACCTCTCAAAGTCCTTTCCAGTACCATGATAGCCAACTATCTGGAGCTAAAGTCCAGCAGGGGACAAAATTTCCTACTAAAAACCCTTTTTAAAAATATTATTGGGTGTCTAATGGGAGGGAAGTTCATCACCAAGTTTTAATAGCTTTATTTTCAAACTACGTGGAGCCTCCTTATTACTTAACCTGTTTGTTCACATACCTGAGAAGTCACTGATACTACTGTAATATCACAGTGGAAGCAGTGGAATTAACTACTCAACCCTGTAAGTCACAGGAGAGACTCGGCCAATGACAGGAATTTTTTATTACTATTTTTGCAGTGAAATAGAACCACAGGCATCTACAGGCTACCTCCCCCGCTCTCCTCTCAGCTCTCGCTGGGGCATGAAGAGACCCTTCTGGGACTGTAATTTAGGAATTGAGGCTGCTTCAAGATGAGAGTGGAGCCTTTTTTTTACCCTCTCCTTTCTGGGATTTTTTTTTCTGCCAAAGGACACCATGTGCCTGCCTTTCTCCCCACCCTCTCTTCTGGCTGTCTCAAAATACAAATCAAGATTCAGTTTTCTAAAGAGTAAATGTCTGTTTAATATATTTGGGTTTTCTCACAGCGATAGTTCCTACCTTTGCCAAGATAAATGAGTGTGTCCATTTATTTTTTAAAAACCTCCTACAAGTCCCAGTGGGTCTTTTGGCATGAAATATTCATAATCTAACTCCAAATTACAGTTTGGAACATAACCACCTGAATTACTTTTAGTCCAAATTCATTTTAGATTCACATATGAGGGGAAAGGAAACCTGGAAGACACAGTGTCCTTTGAAGGAAAGAAATCCTGAATGAAGAAGTGGGTGGGAAAACACTCTCTCATCCCAAACCAAACCAAATTCCCATGTTGTACCTCCAGACTCATTTAGGGAGGAGGAACAGGGTTTGGCAAAGAGAGGTGGAGAATACTGAGGCCAATAAGTATGCCTTATTTTTCTTCATTAAGGGTTATTTGGAAAATTAAGGTCAGTAAAATAGATAATTATCCTCCAACTGTATCTACAAAATTTAAAATTATTCAGATATTTCAGTTACTATTCAGATCATTTGGTCACATTAGGACATGATGTCTGGATGATTGGTTTGATTTTAGATTTGAGGGTTAGAAAAGGATCTGTCTATTCAAAACCTACTGTTTGATGTCAGTGAAGTGTTACCTGGAAGATCTGTTTGCAAATCTATTTGCAAATGCAAATCTACTTCCCAAAAGATATTGGATTTTGTTTTTTCTTCTAATCCGGATGTAAATAATTTTGAAAAGCAAAATATTGCTTCTCTATACACCTTGTAGTACTTGAATCCAAATGCTGATCTAAGAATTGTCAGTAAATCAAACTAATTATCCATATGTATCCCAGGAAATGACTCCTGCTTTAGATTCACAATGAAACCCAGATTCATAGTAGGGATAGCCTGATTCCCAAAGAGAAGAGTCAGGCTTTTTTCACATTCTCTCAATTACTATGTGCCTAACCCAGAGAAAATCTCTAAAAAAAAAGCTTAGTTGTGGTTCATGTTGAGGATTACTCCAATGATCTTAACCTCTAAAATATGGGTATGAGACAGCTATTTATTTCATCTGCCACAAAAGAAATACTTTAAAAAAATAATCATAGTGTACATTCTTAAAATATAAAGCAATAAGCCATTACAATCATTATACACTTTCTCAAAGGCAAGGTACTTTGTTTAACCGATGAACAGATTTCCCTTTTGTTGAAGATTTTTCTTGAATAATCCATTCACAAAGTCCATGTCTACTGGCTTGAGAGGCAAGGTTCTTGAGTTCTTTTAGGTTGAAGATGATATTCTCTAAGAAAAGGTATAGTTCCTGAAAGCACTTCCCATTATGTAAATGGAACCAGTTCAGTAACCCAGGAACTCCTAGACCCCCAAGTTAGGTATCAAGACTGGGAACATTAGAGAAACTCTTAGGGTTTCTAGTCACACACAGTTCTCAAACAAGATACCCAAAGTCAGAAGATGGAAAGCAGGCACTCGGACTCACCTAGACAAGCATATGTTCTCTCAGCTATATGATTGTAGTTGCCTTTGCCATGGTGTGGGATAAAGAGACACCTCCCTACACTGAATGGAAGTCCAAAGGAGAGCTGGCAGACTCCTATATGAATGTGAGAGAGAGACAGAGACAGAGACAGAGACATAGAGACAGAGACAGAGATATATGTATAGAGACAGAGACAGAAAAACAAAGACAGAGTAGTCTTTCTATAGTTCTAATCCTTTATAAGGAAAAAGTTCCCCTGGCCCCTTTGATGCAACCATGTCCCCTCCCCATCACTGGGGACAAAAGTTTCATTTAGGACTTCCTTGATCATGCAAGTCCTTCAACAAAGGCCTATAGCAATGTTTCATACAAAAGGGCCTGAATGCATGTCTAACCCCACGGGAAGTGCCCCAGTCTACCCTCCAATACTAGTAAAAAGGGAAGCCTTATTTGCCACATAGTTTCCAATATATCAAGAAGCACTTATTAAGGATCCACTATATGGCTGGCACTGCAAAAGGTCATTAGGATACAAATACAAAAGACATGAAAAGATCCCTGCCCTCAAGTATCTTACATTCTGCTGAGGGTAAGAAGGAGAAACATTGCAAAAACAAGCAAATGCAGAATACAAGAAAAATAAACACAGCTGCTGGTGGTGGTAAGACAATGGCAAGTGGAGGATCAAGAAAGGCCTTCTGATGGAGGTGATAGTTGAGTTGAGTCATTAAGGGAAGAAAGGGTTCCTAGAATAGAAGGTGAGAATAATGAATTCCAAACATGGCTGACAACCTATACAATAGAAAAGAGGCAGGAGATGTAATATCATGTATGGAGAACAACAAGGTGGCTACTTTTATTGGGGAGTTTACAAGGGGAAATAGTATGTAATCAGACTTTGGCTTTAGTCAGATTGTGAAATGTTTCAAATACCAAGCAGAGGTGTTTGTATTCTATTCTAAAGTCACTAGAGAAGTAAAGTATATGTGGAAGAGTATGGAGAACCCTCTATACTGTTAGAGTTTTTAGATGCTATAACAGAATCATAGAAATCATGGAATCAGAGCTGTAAAGGATCATAGATATCACCTGGCCCAACCCCCTCATTTTACAAGAGACAAAAATGAGACCTAAAGATGATGTCAGTCAATAAGCATTTATTATATGCCTATGTTAGGCACATGATGGGAAGGGAAGGGAAGGGAAGGGAAGGGAAGGGAAGGGAAGGGAAGGGAAGGGAAGGGAAGGGAAGGGAAGGGAAGGGAAGGGAAGGGAAGGGAAGGGAAGGGAAGGGAAGGGAAGGGAAGGGAAGGGAAGGGAAGGGAAGGGAAGGGAAGGGAAGGGAAGGGAAGGGAAGGGAAGGGAAGGGAAGGGAAGGGAAGGGAAGGGAAGGGAAGGGAAGGGAAGGGAAGGGAAGGGAAGGGAAGGGAAGGGAAGGGAAGGGAAGGGAAGGGAAGGGAAGGGAAGGGAAGGGAAGGGAAGGGAAGGGAAGGGAAGGGAAGGGAAGGGAAGGGAAGGGAAGGGAAGGGAAGGGAAGGGAAGGGAAGGGAAGGGAAGGGAAGGGAAGGGAAGGGAAGGGAAGGGAAGGGAAGGGAAGGGAAGGGAAGGGAAGGGAAGGGAAGGGAAGGGAAGGGAAGGGAAGGGAAGGGGAGATCATGGGATTACTATTTATAGTCTTCTATAGATTTTCCACAAAGAATCCACCCATTTTTGGGAAGCTCTCATCTAGATCTTGTTACATTTGGTCAGTGTTGTAGGAAAACTAGTGTACCTCTGTTATTCCCTTTATGTAATTACTCAAATAACAGTATTTTATCTAGAAACAATTTTTTTTTTAAAAAAAAAGCATGGGTGAAATCAGAAGTGTTGGCATTTTACTGGTTTCTAGGCAGAGCATGAAAAATTCTTGGGTGTTGTTTTTGTATTAGCGGTAATTGCAGAGCCAACATCATTTTTTAAATTCAGAGAGCAGATTTAAATTTTCTGGAGGAAAATTATAGCTCTAAGCATAAAATTTCACACCTCACTCAGCAATAAAATCCATATCACAACAATGCAATCTGCAAACTAACCAGAGGTTTGCCAGGCTCGCAAGCTGTGGAAAGACTAAATTTGCCCTTAACCTTTGCTGATAAAATCCCCACCTTGCTCTAAATCTCTTTGCTTTTTCATTTCCATGGAGATGTTACCAATACCAATTTTACCATTACCCAAGCTTTATGCCATTAACTTTTCCATGTGTCAGGTTTTTTATCCGTAAAATGGGCATGGTATTGCCTCCCTTCCCTACCTCATCTGATTTTTTTAAAGATATAGGCATATGTTCTGAAAAATGAAAAGACGAGTTATCATTATTATGACCACGGGTGCTACAAATTAGCTTGTGAAGTAGATGATGATGTTTTCCCCCACCCATCTTTCAGAAGCTCTTTACCTCCCCATCTCAAAATATGTGCCTATCTTTTGTCCCTTTACGCTTACTCTCAACAAGTTATCAACCAATATCTGCTGATTTTGAGCTAATTTGTGGTCTTTATTCTTTCATTTATTCATTCATTCACTAACCATCCATCAAGGTCCTAAGATAAGAGAGGAAGAATCTCACAGAATCTGAGAATAGGAAGGAATCTCACAGGCCATCAAAGCCAATGTGAGCCAGCAAAAGAAATAGATCATGGGGTCTTTTCTTGAAGATGTCTGCTTCCAAGGGAGTCCATCCACTAGATCCAAAAGCAACCCATTCACCTTAGGGTAGTTCTAATTGTAAAATAAGTTCTTCCTTAAATGGAGTCTAACCTGCTTCTTTGTAACTTCCACTCACCATCCATAGTTCATCCCTCTCAAAACAAGCGGATCAAGTCTAATTCCATCAAATACTTGAAGTTGGTTGTTATGCATCCCCTCTACCTTCTATTCTCCACAGTAAACATGCTCAGTTAGTTCAATCCAACCTAATAATTAATGAACTTCTCTAACTTAGAAGAGTAGAAAGAGCACTAGTTCTGGAATTGGAATACCTGGGTTCAAATGACACCTCCATCACTTACCACCTATATGACATATTTGGCAAGTTACTTACACTCTATAGGTCTAAGTTTCCTCTTTTGTAAAATTATGGGATTGAATTAGATGTTCTCTAAAGTCCCTTCCAGGCCTAAGTCTATGTATGATGCTATGATCTGTAAGTTCCAAGTTGTGGGAGGGTCAATATATCCTCAACCTTTCCAGATAGAATCCCCCCTTGCTCTTAATCTACTTATAATTTAATTTCCATAGAGAAGGGTTATTAATACCAATTTTTTCACTACTTAAGCTTTATGCCAGTTATTTAATCATGTATCTGTTTTTTTCATTTGGAAAATGGGTATAGTGTCTCTTCATCTTATGTTTCGAGGTACTAAGCACCAGAGAAGATAAAGACATGGTCCTTGCCCTCTTGAAACTTATAATCCAAGAAGAAGAATAGAACACACACTCAAATATGCAAAACCACATAATAACAATAAGACAGAATAGACCATAATAAGTGTGTAAGAGAGGTACAAAATAGAGAAAGAAATAATCATTTGAGGCTTGTACTAGCCATTAAGAAGTAACTTCTTGGGGGCAGCTAGGTGGTGTAGTGGATAAAGCACCAATCCTGGATTCAGGAGGACCCAAGTTCAAATCCAGCCTCAGACACTTCACACTTACTAGCTGTGTGACTCTGGGTAAGTCACTTAACCCTAATTGCCCCACAAAAAAAAAGTAACTTCTTAACAAGTTGTGATATATGATTGTGATGGAATACTACTGTGCTATCAGAAATGATGAGTTCAATGATCATAGAAAAAACATAGAAAGACTTGCATAAAATAATGAATAACAAAATGATAAAAACCAAGAGAACATTGTATACAGTAACAGCAATATTAAGAACAACTTTGAGCAAATACATTATTTTCACTATTATAAATACCCAAATTAACTATAAAGGACATATGAAGTAAGATGCTAGCTGTATTCAGAGAAAGAACTGATAAATAGATATATAAAAAAATTTTACATATGTGTGTATTTATGTACATATATACGTATGTGTATACACACATATGCATACCTATTTGTATCTAATGGTGGCCATCTCTAGGGTAGAGGGTAACAAAAGGGAAAAAAAGAAATTTAAATGATAATTTTGTTGTATATTTAAAAGGAATAACAAGTTGTACATAGTAGATTTATAATTTTACGTGCAATAATTTTTTATTATACTGTTATGTAATAATTTTGCATAATTCCATAAATTTGCATAATTCCATAAATTAAAATAAAAGAAAATTTTTAAAAAGAAAAAGAAAACTGGTATAACTCTCATACACACACACACACACACACACTATTTTCAAACATCAAGACAAACAGCAAGTTAGAATATTTTAATGGTGTCTTCAAATGGGCCCCTCAAATCATATATGTAACTACCTATTCCACCAGAGTCATACTTGAAGCCTTATGGATGAATGTTGCATTTAATCTCTTTTCCTGAACTGAGTCACTGATTTCCAATCCGTGACAGATTTTTAAATAAAATGAGCCCCTGTCTACATTCTTACATGTAGCAGCCATTGGTATTGCTTACTATTCAACCTGAGAAGAGTGATATATCCCAAATACTTTTTTGGGGGGTGTGGGGCAGGGCAATGAGGGTTAAGTGACTTGCCCAGGGTCACACAGCTAGTAAGTGTCTGAGGTTGGATTTGAACTCATATCCACCTGAATACAGGGCGGATGCTTTATACACTGCACCACCTAGCTGCCCCCATCCCAAATACTTTAAGAGAAAATATATCCATCTCTTTCTTTGACCCAAAACTGATGATCAATGTAAACAGAATGCTCAAAATATGTCAGCAGAGTGCATGGCATCTAATTAAAACAATTATATTGGTATGCTGAATTTAAAATACTGGTAAAATGACAAAATATGAATAAGGTCATAGAATTAGAGGTGACAAAGAACTTTAAAGGTAATTGATCTCAACTCTCTTATTCTACAAATAAAGAAACTGATGTCCAGAAAGGATAAATGATTTGCCAAGATCATGTAGGTTGTAAAGGACTTTGTACCACACAAGGGAGAATCAAAACTAGGATTTGAATACTGGTCTTTCAATTCAGAAACCAGTGTTCTTGTGACAATGCTGACTTCACCCTATAATGATTCTTTTTCCCCAGTCTCTCTCAGATCCATTCTCCTGATATTAGAACATTAGAATGTTAGAACTTGAAGAGAATTTAGAGATTATCTAGTCCAATTCTTCCATGTTATAGATGCAGAATCAAATGAGACCTAGTGATGTTTGTTGGAAGTTTAAAATCTTTACAGCTAAAATGAGCTTAAAAATATAATACTTTTATGGAAACTTGAAAATATCCTCTAAAATGACATTTACTAATTCATTTAAAACTGCCCTTTCTCAAAGTGGGGAGGGGGGTGGGATTTCAGGATCCCAGCTTAGTGTTGGAGTTACTCATTCACCAGTCTTTTCTTCCCTGAAACTATGTCAACATTATGAGCACTGCTCTCCTCCCTTAGTTACCACCATCTGCTGCCTAGTGGGCTCTACCCCATCCCCCAATTATCACCTTGTTCATAGCCCGTCCTCCCTTCCAGGCACCCATCATTACTTCTCCTTCCTGAGATGACACAAATCTTGAAGCCAAATCCCTCAAAATTGGTGTAGGTTAAACACACACACACACACACACACACACATATATATGTATGTATGTATGTATGTATATATATATATATATATATATATATATATATATATATATGATATCAATATTCAAGTATCCAAGATTTCATTCCATTGATCCCTTCCCAGAATAGGAGGGTAGTATAATTATAATGGAAAAAGCAGATAGAGTTTGAAGTTGGAGAAGCCTATATTCAAATCCTGTATCAGATATTCACCAGCTATGTAACCATGGGCAAATCACATAATGTCTCTGAGATTTAGTATCCTTTTCTACTAAATTCCTAGCTGCTCTTGCCTTCCTCTCCAATTCAATTTGTGCCTATGTTTTGTGTCTGTCTGTATGCATACATTTCCTTCAAGTATGCTTCTTAAGGGCAGGAAGAGGTGTTTTGTCTTTGTATCCCCAGGGCCTAGGGCAGTGCCTGGAACAAAGAATGTGTTTTATAAATACCTGCTGATTGACTGACTTATTGATTAGTACCTCTCTCCCAGGGTTATTGAGGGAAACAAATGAAATATGGACATAAAGTACTTGGAAAACCTTGGAGTGCTATTATTAACATCACCCCCATCAAAATCTTAGCACACTATTTTCATTAATCCAGCCTTCTAGGGATAGGCCTTTCTAAATTTAGCTAGCCTGATCCTTGGATAACAGGCATAGAATCTGTTGTAGGTTGCATGTTATTTCTTCCTTTCCCACTGCCACTAGACCCATGGAATTCTGTAAATTATATAGCGTAAAAAATAAATCCCATTTCAAATATTCATAATGAAACATCTATCAGGACATCTTATGGAAAACAACACTGTGCTACCATAGTAGGAGGGCAGGGGTGTAAAAAAGATAAGATTTCTGCTATGGTGGAGTTTAAGGTCGAGGGGGAAATATTATTCAAATATATCCCAATAGCAATAATAAAAAATTACATAAGACAAACACATGGAAGTACAAAACAAAGGGATATTTAATTAGCATGGGAAGACATTGTCAACTGGCATCATCTAGGAAAGTTTTATTGAGTAAATGATATTTGTGTTATGTTTGAAAGTAGAAATCCTTAATCTGGGATGGATAAATTTCAAGAGGTTCATGGACTTAGATGGGAAAAATATACACCTTTATTTCAACATAATTGGTTTCCTTTGTATTTTTATGTATTTTATTTCAAGCATTTAAAACATGATTCTGAGAAGAGTTTTAACCAGACTGCCAAAAGGGTTCATGTACATACACAAAAAGGCTAAGAACCCTTGCTTTAGAGAATACAAAGGAATTGATCTGTCAAAAAAAAAAAGAGGGGCAGCTAGGTGGCGTAGTGGATAAAGCACCAGCTTTGGATTCAGAAGGTCCTGAGTTCAAATCCAGTCTAAGACACTTGACACTTACTAGCTGTATGGCCCTGGCTGGGCAAGTCACTTAAAGCTCATTGCCATGTAAAAAACCAAAAACAACAACAACAACAAAAAAAGAGAAAAGACCCTCTAGGACAGTGTGAGGGAAGAGAGGGAAGAAGAAAATGGTAGTACAAATGGATAAGAAGGAAGAGTAAATAGTCTAATTGGGCTAGAACATGGAGTACATTTCAAGAAGAAAGATGAGATTAAGCTGTAAAGTTGTTTGCTTCTCATTTTCAAGGAGAACAAATGACAGCACAGGTGATGTTTTGACTTGTACTTGAATTGTATTTAAGTGAGGCAAAATAAAATCATCAACTTCACTCTCTCCCAGAGCCAAAGAAGTCCAGCAACAGGTCAAAAGTCAAGACAACTGGAAATGGTCTACAATGCAGTGGATAACCTTGGCATTTTCAATGTTGGGCCAAGCTCTAAGTACTCCATAGTACCTGCTTCAGTTGCCTTTGCAGCCATTGGAGCCAATTATCCTCATTTACCCATTCTGCAGGGGAAAGTCTTCACATGACGTGCTTGGGGTAGACATCCCCAATTCACCGAAGGGTTTGAGGCCTGTCAGTTCCTCTCACCCTGGTTTAGCCCATCTGCCCAGACAGTTTACTAGGGTGTGGTTACCAAGTGTGCTACAGCTTCTTAGAGCCACAGGTGAGAGTTGGGTGAAGGTCGACACCAAAGGTGGCTGAAAAAGATTAAGCAAGCCCTCACCTCAGAGGAGCTAGTTATCCCTGAACACCCCATAGACCCCATGGTATAAAGTGGGTGGTGCCAGATTGTGAAGTACATTGAATGTCAGGAAAAAGCGTTTGAATTTTATATAAAGTCAGAGAATATTTTTGATCAGATGCATGACATAACCAGATCTATGAATGAGGAATATCAATTTGATAACAATGTGGAGGATGAATTGAAATAAGAAGGGAGAGACAGAATTACCTTTTAGGAGATTCTTGCCATAGTCCAGGCAAATGGTAATGAGGTGGAATATGGTGGTGACAAGGGAAATAGAAAGAAGGGGTCATAGGATCATTGAGCTAGAAACGATTTCCATAATTCTCCAATGCCTTGTTTTGTAGATGAGAGAATTGAGGTAAAGAAACAGTCAATGATTTGCCCAAGACCACACAAGTAACAAGTGGCAGAACTGGTAGTTCAATATTCACTGTAGGGAATTAAAGTAACACATACTGCCAAGTTAGAATCAGTAGGACTCAACTACTGATTAAATGTGTGTATGAGAAATAAGAAAAAGTCAAAGGTGGGGTGGCTAGGTGGTGTAGTGGATAAAGCACCAGCCCCGGAGTCAGGAGTACCTGAGTTCAAATCCAGCCTCAGACACTCGACACTTACTAGCTGTGTGACCCTGGGCAAGTCACTTAACCCCCATTGCCCCACAAAAAAAAGAAAGAAAGAAAGAAAGAAAGAAAGAAAGAAAGAAAGAAAGAAAGAAAGAAAGAAAGAAAGAAAGAAAGAGTCAAAGGCAATCTCAAAGTATCCAATATGGAAGCCGGAACAAATATTTGGCAGCAACACATCATTCAGAATTTGTGAAGGTAGAAGGCTTCACTTTTGGACTGCCAAATTGGAGATGATGTGCTGTCTAGGTTGAAGATATACTAGGCATTTGGAAATATGGGACTGGAGTCCAGGAAAAAAAATCAGGACGACATATATAAATTTAGTAGTTATGTGAATGATTTGATAATTGATGCCAAGAAAGTGAACGACATTGACAAAGAAGAGCTTATAGAGAAAAAACAAAAGGTCAAGAGGAACCTCAAAGAATTCCCTCCTTAAAGTACAGATAAAGCTATTGATCCCAAACCATGAAAACTACAGAAAAGAAAACCTTGTCACATTCATAGATCTAAAGCTAGAAGTGAATTCGGAAGCCATCTAGCCCAACCCCTTCATTTTATAGCTGGGAAACTAAGGCCCAAGAAGGCTAAGTTACTTATTCAAAGTCATGCAGGAAATAAGTATAAGGTGTTTTCTTCCTCAAATGAAGAAACTCTTAAATAATCTCATTGCTCCCCTTCAGTCTCCTATCCATGAAATTGAAATATTGTGAGCTTTTTAACCATTATGTATTCAGCAAGACTTATGTCAAAATGAAACAGGAACCTTTAGTTTTATTCTTTTCAACCGGCTGCTTCTGATCATTTCCATTTGGTCCTCTTGTTCAAGACTGAAGGAGAATACAGAAATGGTGCTAGATCACAGTGATTTAAATGAATTCCAAGTCACCACTTCAGAGCCCCTGGAGAATACATTATTTGGGTCTGTTCCCTAGGAATACTATTTTAAGTATGCAAATCCTGTCATCATTGCTGTATTTGTGATTGAATTGAATATGAATCAAAGGCTTAGACCATCTTTTTCATCCTTCTCAGATAATAAAGTCTGAAACATCTAAAAATGTTTTATCCCGTGGAAGTTTAGACTTTGCTTATATTCATTACTGTCACAAATTATCTCAGGGAAGGAGGAAGTCCTGGCCCATCAGATGCTATTTAGATCTGGAAATTATAAATTTTTATTTTTATTTATTTTTTTTGGTGAGGCAATTGGGGTTAAGTGACTTGCCCAGGGTCACACAGCTAATAAGTGTCAAGTGTCAAGTGGCTGAGGTCATATTTGAACTCTAGTCCGCCTGAATCCAGGGCCAGTGCTCTATCCACTGCATCACCTAGTTGCCCCCGGAAATTAGAAATTAAAATGATTAACGTCTAGAACATAAAACTCAATTATAGGAGAGGTCATTGGGGGTAGTGATAACACACAGTGAGAATGATAAGGATTACAAATTCTGAAGCCTCTTGTGACTGATTTTAAGTCCCTTTAGCCTCATGGGGAACCAGTCAAAGGATTTCTGTTAAAAACAAGTTTCTTCCACTCCTTGGTAAGACTTCTTGCATTGTTAGAATAAATTCCATCAGTACATTGTTTAGATGCCCTGATGTCCTACAGAGAGAGAAAGAGAGCTCTTCTCACACTTCATCTGAATCATCACCCTCACTTGGTCATTTTGACACAATATCATAGGCCACATTATTGAATTTCCACCTCCTGAACCTAGGCTGGCTCCTCCTCTTTATCGGTTTCCTGGTCCCTGTTTTCTCCAAAGCACATTTTAACATTCTTCTGTGTTTGGCCCTTTAAAACTCATTTAATGTGGGTTTTTTTCATGACCTAAGATTTTATCCACTGTCTCATTCATTCTAAGTGAGTCACCTCACCTGGAATCTAAAACCCTCCCTGTATCCCAGAAGAGAACAGAAGTAACTTATCTTTTGTTTAATATGGAACAAAGTTCATCTCTCAGACTTAATTGGTTAAGCATTTGGAATGTGTAGGATCCAAAATGTTTTTATCTGCCATCTTGAAAGTATTATGAATATCATTATGGCAAATGAGTGGACCTTCAAATTCTTTTCATCCTTTGTTGTTGTTGTTGAGTTGATTAGTTATGTCTGGCTCTTTCTGACCCTATTTGGGATTTTCTTGGCTAAGATACTGTAGGGGTTTGCCATTTCCTTCTCCAGCTCATTTTACAGATGAGAAAACTGAAGCAAACAGGGTTAAGTGACTTTTCCAGGGTCACACAGCTAGGAAGTATCTGAGGCCAGATTTGAACTCATGAAGAGGAAGCTCTATCTAGTGTCACCTAACTGCCCTTTCATCCTCTTCCTACGAGTAACTTATTGGATGACATACACTTCAATATGTCTTCATATATACTTCATCAATAACACAGGGGGCTATCATTATTGAATTATGTGGAATATCTATCTTATTATAAAAAAGTTTTTAAGTAGTTTGGGAGGAAAGCCTGTACACTACAGAGCTCTGAGATAATAAACCTGATTGTCTCATGAAGGGGAGTTCTTTCCTTTTGAGGAATGCACTCTTACTGGGACCTAGCAGAAGATAGAAGATTCAATATGGGACAACAGAAAGGATATTTGCTCTGGAATCAGAGAAACTGGGTTCAAGTGCCATTTTGGTCATCTAGTATCAGAGTGATCTTGGGCAAGTCATATCAATGGACCTTGGTTTCCTTATTTGTAAAATGCTGGTACCAAGCTTGATGCTTTATAAAGTCCCTTAAAGCTGTAGATGTAGGATCATGGAATCCTATTATTCTAGAGTTGTAGAAGAGTTGCTATGTGACAAATATGAATCTCCCCATGGGTAACTTATCTGTTTTCATTACCACCTACTGGAAAAACTAAAAGGAGCACCAAGAGTTTTTGGAAGAGAAGCACTCTAATACCAATATTACTAATAATAATCATGAATAGCCAGCATCACTGAAGAGGACAGCAGTGGTGGCTATAGGAAGAGAAACCTAGGAAGATCTCTGATACTATGACTGTTTGATATAAGGCTTTGGATTGGAGGAAAAGCCCATGATAACAGTTCATTTCTATTGATATTTATGCATTTCTAATTGTGGCAGTAATTGAAAAAGACAGGGTCAGGATAGTCCTGGAGCAAGCTCCAATTTGCCTTCACTGGTATGTTGTACTCAGCACATTCAGATATTTCCCAGTCAGATTCTAATCTAAATATGTGTGGGGATCTAGTGAGCCTCACTGCATTCACCACTGCAGGAATGAGTCTGGGGCTGTGTGGTGACAAGAGGTCTTCTGATTGGCTTCCCCCCTGTAGAAACCAATAACTCATGAGGCTGTGAGAAATAACTGAGTCTGAATAAAAAGGATCGATAGGACTGACCTTCAAGCAGCTGCCTTCTGAGCTTTTTCTTCCTGTTAGCAAGTGGAAGAGAACTTTGTTATGAGAGTCAGGTGGAGGAAGGACAAGAACTGCCCTATCTTCCACCCACCTACTGTGTCTATGAATACAAGTCCCATGGTGTCACTATTTCTTTTGTATTTTTTTTCCTGATCTTAGGTGAACATGTATGTGGGATCATAATCAACCAAGTTTTGATCTTGTTAACTTTGAAATGTGGGAGGTGCCCTTAGATGTCTTCCACCCTCTCCTTGCAACTGTAATTGGAAGCAGTACGACAGAAGTAGTAACAGAGCTTAATGTTGGAGGAAACTTCTGAAGACAGAGGTGGAAGGACAAACACCTAAAGACAAAGGCACCTTCAGAGTTTTGACAAAGAGTTAGCTAAGGTCTCTCTAATGGCACAGATGCTTGATTCTTAGACACCCCCACCAACCTCCACCATACACACACACACACCCAGAAAAGATATACACCTCAGGAGAATACAAGTAGTACTTGAGAAAGGGAAAAAATTAGTTCCAGGGCCAGGGCGTAAAAAATGACTCCCATGAGCCTTGACCCTATATTTGTTACCTGTGTGCCTAATTACCTTTGTACTTAAGTCTAAGCATGCTCTCCCCAGGTATCTTGTGAATGCAATGGGAGAATGTGTGCCTCCTGGTTTGAGGACATAGCATTGAAAATACTGGCCTTGCCATACCTTTATAGTAAATACTCATTTCTAGAAGCTAATTGCTATTTGCTGGTTAATCAACAATATTGGAGAAGATATCTGATGGGGCCTTATGATCAAGAATATTAGAAACCACAAGCCTTCAGGTTTACCTTCTGGGATTTTAAAGTAGAGGAGACCTTTTCTTTCAAGTAGTCAATCTGTCTGTATGACTGATGGATTGGAAGAGTAAGACCAGAAGGGCATGCTACACCACTACAAATGAAAACCAAAGAATTCTCACATCCCTTCATTCCCCAGGAAGAGTAAAGTTGACAAGGGAGAGTTATACTTTCTTTCCTAAAACCATCTGGCTGGATATCTTGGATTGAGAACAGATTTTTCCCTCATTGTAAGTGAGATTTCAATGTTCATATAGGAATAGCTAGTTACAACCTTCATCAAGAAAGACTTTTCAAATTGTCTGAAAATTATCCAAGAGGAAGTCTTTATCAAAATGGGTAAAACTTGGCAAGAGGACTGTCACCCTGGGGCAGGTCTACCAAGTTGGACTGAATTCAAGCTAGTGAAGTGGGGCTGTATGGGAGAAGGAAGATTGGTAGAGCCAGCTCAAGGTTCTGAGGACAAATATGCAAAGGCAGATATGGGTGCACTCAGGAATATTGGGTAAGCTAGAGAGCACATCTTGTGGCAACAACTATATAGAATCTGGAAGCATAAGAGTAGAGAACTTTTTTAAGATAGTATTGTTGCAAATTATTGGGACATTTTGGTTGGGGGTGTTCAAAAGCTTTGAGTCATTGGAAGAGGTTGGGCACTATTATCAGTTCGGGATGCTCAGTACAGGCAGAGGACTTAAAAAGGAGACCAGCTTAGTATATTATTGATGGTGGAGAATTAGGAAGATCTGAAAACTGGAAGAGGTTGGTGGGGTGGTGATTGTCAGCAAAAAAGCTGAAATCATACATTTAACATTCAAAGGGTTGGGGAGTAGTAAAATAGAACACTGAAGTCAAAGTATTTTCTAAGAAGGATGGTAATTGGGCAGATCCTCTCAGCTTCTCCTGGTCTAGTCTTTGTCCTAGAATTACAAATGACCATGTTATGTGTTGCAGAGCCTGAAAGTAGATCTTTAAAGCACAAAACCTTGTTCCATTTATAACACCTTTCTCCAAAAAGATCATGTAAAGTAGTTAGCATCTATTAGAGATGTATAGAAAAACATATTATTCAAATTTGGAATGGGAGCAAAAGGAAAGAAAAGAGTTTGAGTAAAAGTTACACAGGAGCTCACAGGTAGCACTAAGAAAATAACCCTACTTCTCCAATTCCTAGTCGTATGGCAATCCACTAGACCAGTGAAGAAAGTGAAAACTCCAAGTACAAATTGATTTTTCAGCTTTATGCACAATTAAGTTGAAGGATGGTTTGGTATAGTAAGAAGAAAGGCTTTTCTCAAAATCAGAAAAGCCTAGATACAAGTTTGTTTCTGACACACACTGGCTGTTTCACTATGGACAGATCACAATTTTTCAGTGATTCAGACAATTCTGTAAGACCATAAGTTATTGAGGAGAATTTATGGCTTAATGCATAAAGTGCTGGACTTGGAGTCAAGAAGACTGGGTTTCAAAACTTGCCATATACACTTAATTTACTTGACTTCTCTGATGAGTAGTTTCTCCATCTGGAAAATAAGAATAGTAATAACACTTCATATTGTGGTTGTGTAGAGCCTAGCTGCTTACATTGTGGATTTTGACCCCATATGGGGCAGCACAACTAAATGTGGAGCTGTGAAAAACTTGGCAACAGTAGAAGGTTTTGTATACCTATTTAATATACCTATATACCAGGGGTCAAATAAAATTTCTCAAGCAAAAAGGGGTTGCAGGTGGGAAAAGTTTAAGAAGCCCTGGTGTAAAGCATATAAGATAATGTATGTGAGGTGATTTAAAAACCTTAAATTGATATAGAAATGTGAGCTTTTGCGGGCAGCTAGATGGCTCAGTGGATAGAGCACCGGCCCTGGAGTCAGGAGTACCTGAGTTCAAATCCGGCCTCAGACACTTAACACTTACTAGCTGTGTGACCCTGGGCAAGTCACTTTAACCCCAATCGCCTCACTTTAAAAAAAAGAAAAAGAAATGTGAGCTTTTATTAGGATTTGCTTTGGTGAAAGAAATTTCCATATACAAGATGCTGACCACCTTAATGAAATTGTGAGTTCCTACTAGGGATGTATTGGAGCCAGCTCCTAATGACTTTTCAGAGCCAATTGTTTTTTTTGTTGTTGTTTTTTGTTTGTTGATTTGTTTTTTTGTGGGGCAATGGGAGTTAAGTGACTTGCCCAGGGTCACACAGCTAGTAAGTGTCAAGTGTCTGAGGCCGGATATGAACCCAGGTATTCCTGAATCCAGGGCTGGTGCTCTATCCACTATGCCACCTAGCTGCCCCCAGAGACAATTGTTAAATTTTCAGAGTGAGCATTTACACCTTTCTACAAATCAGGGCTTGATTTATTTTTCTGTTTTTGTTGTTGATTTCTAGATGTAAGAAATGATGAAGTGGGGCAGCTAGGTGACACAGTGGATAAAGCACTGGCCCTGGATTCAGGAGGACCTGAGTTCAAATCTGGCCTCAGACACTTGACACTTACTAGCTGTGTGACCCTGGGCAAGTCACTTAACCCTCATTGCCCTGCAAAGAAAGGAAGGAAGGAAAGAAAGAGAAAAAATAAATGATGAAGAAACTTAAAATTTGTCATGCATACAGTTTGTTCAAAGAGCTGGTTGATAAACATTTACCAGCACACCCCTGGTTCTTAATGAATTTTATCACACATGTGTAATATGTTCCTGTGACCACTAGGAGGTGCAATATATAGAATGCCAGGCTTGGAATGAGGAAAACTCAACATTCTGAGTTCAAATCTAGCCTCAAATGCTTCCTAGCTGTGTGACTCTGGGCAAGTCATTTACCCTGTTTGCCTCAGTTTCCTCATCAGTAACATGAACTGGAGAAGGAAATGCCAAACCACTCCAGTATCTTTGCCAATAAAGCCCCAAATGGGGTCATAAAAGAGTCAGACACATTGAAATTGACTGAATAACAACCTCAGTCCCAAAGCCCACTGGTATGGGCACTCTCCTTAATGATATCTCTACCTTTAGCAGATTAATATTCAGTCTCAAGGACTTTGCAAGCAAAACGTGCTGAAGAGATGTCTGAAAATAATAGTTCCCTAATCTCTTTTGGAGATGTCAGGAGTGGGGTTTTCATCCAACATTAAAGAATAAAACTAGGAAATGAAGAGAACTAAGCTCACCAGACAATCAGCAGTGCATTCTCACTTCCTGTACCTGAATATGTCTGAGCCCTTCTAACCAGGACCACAGCCTATCTGAAATCATACCGTTTGCTTTATTAAATTTTGTGATGCTGCCATAAATATTAATTAGGCTAAAATACACGCAGCTTGCATTTCAATCCTCAAACATCATGAGGATCCTAAGTAATTAAGAGCCCTAACAATCCAAGAACTAGTGTGGTTCCTTTAGTCTAGCCACTTAATCCTCACTCTCCTATTTGTTAATTGGGTCATATAAGAACAATCTTAACATTCTGATTTCTAGTGACTTCTTGCCTGTGATTTTATCTTGAATACCTTGTCTTTTGCTCAAGAGTAAGTAAGATACTAGAGGACAGGAATCACCTTTGTGTTTGCAAAAGTACAAAGAAGTACTGATAGGCTGAACAGGATAACATAGTTAGTGTTCAAAGGGGAATTTAAAACCTCTGAAATCATCAAATTTCCACCTCTCTAATTTTATGGAGGTGAAGACTGGATAAGAGACTTGTCCAGAGTCACATAAAAAGTAAATGCTTGCAGCAAGATTTGAACTTAAGACTTCCTTACCCCAGATCAAATACTTTATCCCCTACCCCAAAGAACCTCTGTTCAATCCATTTCCATTCAATAAACATTTATTAATTGAATGCCATTTGCAAGGCACTGATCTAGCTTCTGGGGACTCAATAGTCAAAATAAAATGTCAATGTTCCCATAAACTTTTTATTCTACAGGGGATATAACATTTACAGAAGTAAGTACAAGGTGTGTGGAAATAAATATTTAGGATCACAGAATTAAAGTGGATAAAAGTAAAAGGATCATAGACCAAGAGCTAGAAAGGGCATCAGAGGGCATCTAGTTCACCCTTCCCACATTACAGTTAAAGGAAATGAGGACTTGGTGCAAAATACCCTTGCCCGTATGCACACAGAGTCAAAAGGAGTGTTGAATACTGGTGCTCTGTGTTGAGCCTGTTCTTATTTCACAGTATCATAACAAAGCATATTTCTCTTGCCCCAGTGCCTTATAGGTTTGAAGCTGCTCTCAAAGTGGCAAAGACCAGGTCTTTTTTAAATTCTTAAAACTCACATTTATTTGATGTTTTAAGGTAGACAAAACTTTCCTTAGCACAATCTTGTGAGATGAAGAGTGCAAGTTATTTTACAAATGAAAAAACTGAGGTTCTAAAAGTGATTTGCCCATGGCCAACCAGCTAGTAAGTGTCAGGTATGATTGGAGCCTGAGTCTTCTGACTCAAAGTGCATTGAAGCTTCTTGAATACAATGCTCAGTAGATTGTGGTAAAATGTATACATTGACTGATGACCTGGAAATTTACCACCACCGCTCCCCCAGGCTCTTTTTATCATCACCAACCATGTCACTTCAACCCCATCTATCCACAATTCCTATACCTAATATCTTTTTTGTTTGTTAGTATACAAGAATTAATAATAGTGTAATTTCTTAATGCTGGAATATATATTTGTAAACCAAATTATTTTGCTATGTAGATTGGAAGGGAGAGGAAAAGAGGCAGGGAAAGACATAATCAAACCTTTCTTACAGAAGACTTTTCTGCTCTAAAATTCCCATGTGCTTGAAGACTTGGAGGAATAGATTTTTCAGTTTTGATTCTTAGAGCTAAGGTCCCTGTTTTAAAAAGACATAGTATAAGGGCAGCTAGGTGGTTCAGTGGATAGAGCACTGGCCCTGGATTCAGGAGTACTTGAGTTCAAATCCAGCCTCAGACACTTAACACTTGCTATCTGTGTGACCTTGGGCAAGTCACTTAACCCCAATTGCCTCACTAAAAAAAAAAAAAGACATAGTATATCCATCCATCTAAGTCTATCCTTCAAGACTATTAATTCTGTGAAATCTTCTGTAATGATTTTTGTTTTTAGAGGGTTTTCCCCCTCCCCTTTCAGGGATAAGTTCTTTTTTATGTAATAAACATTTTTATTTATAGTTTTGTGTTCCAATTTTTATCCCTCCTTCCCTCCCTTCCCTCCTCCCTCCCTAAGGCAGCAAGCAATCAGATATGGGCTTTACATGTATGATTATGTAAAACATGACCATATTTGTCATTATATACAAGAAAACTTGATTAAAAGGAAAAAATGAAAGTGGAAAAATAGCCTGCTTCAATCTGTGTTCTATCAATATCAGTTCTTTCTTTGGAGGTAGATCGTATATTTCATCAACAGTCATGTGGGATTGTCTTGGATCATTGTATTGTTGAGAATAGTCAAGTCATTCACAGTTCTTCATCAAACAATATTTCTGTCTCTGTGCACAATGTTCTCTTGGATCTGCTTACTTCACTAGACATCATTTCATACATCTTTCTAGGCCTTTCTGAAATCATCCTGCTTGTCATTTCTTAGAGCACAATAATATTCCATCACCATCATGTACCAGTTTGTTTAGCCATTTCCCAATTGATGGGTGTTCCTTTCATTTCCTGTTCTTGGCCATCACAAAGAGCTGCTGTAAATATTTTTTTGTACAAATAGGTCTTTTTCTCTTTTGGGATATAAACCTATTGGTGGTATTGCTGGATCAAAAGGGTATTGCACAGTTCTATAGCCCTTTGGACATAGTTCCAAATTGCTCTCCAGAATAGTTGGATCCTTTCACAACTCCACCAACAGTGGATTAGATTCCCAGATTTCCCACATCCCCTCTAACATCCAATATTTTTTGTTATATTTGCCACTCTGATAGTTAGGAGGTGATACCTCAGAGTTGTTTTAATTTGCATTTCTCTGATTGATAGTGATCTATCAGGGAGAATTTCAGTGTATAAAATGTGTCTGAAGTAAAAACTCCTGATTTCTCTGCATAGACACTAGAAATGGTGGGCCTGATGCAGCAATTTTCAATCTATAAAAAGCACATACATCATATGTTTCAATGCTAGGTTCAGGAGAAATAACAATAATATTAATTTAGTAGTTAATAGAATTTCTTATAAACAATCTGAACAGATAACCTCTGAACAGTTTAACATGGTTTGTGACAATCATTACTCCCCCACACAACTGGGAAAAATGAGTTAGAGAAGCATCTTTTCTGTTAAAATACACTGTCTCCACACCCCACCCCTTCCCCAAGCTAAAGGTTAAAAAAAATTATGACAACAGAACTAGGAAGAATTTAACATGAGAATGTTTCTCCACCATGAAGTGTCTTACTTACCCAAAGGAGAAACAAGTTGCTATCAATAGCAGAAGGGTAATAAAGAAAAGGGGCAGTGCTCTTTGAGGTTCTTAAAGCTCCTATAACTTTATGCCAAAATATAGGGAGTGGTTGAGATTCTTTTGTGCAGGTGGGATTTTAAACATTTGTGGGAAAAATACTGTAGTGGAAAGGGAAAGATGAGTTGACTCCATAGTCAGAGGTCCTGGGTTTGCAACTTATCACCCATGGGACCTTCCGCAAATTCAACTCTTCTGTGCTGATCCTTATCTGTAAAATTAAAAGGTTGGAATATATGAGCTCTGAGGTCCTTCTAGCTCTAAATCTATGATTCAATTATGACAATGGGCACTTTAAAAACTGTGGGGAAATTATTTAGATTTCAGGGTCGAGGTGGAGAAAGGTGGGTTTGGTTTGGTTTGGTTTGGTTTTCCCCTTGTGGGTCTAAGTATACATCTCCACTGTTATTAAGGTTTTCCCTCTTCTTATTGGTTAAGAAGAAAGCCCCAGTTCAGGACCAGGTCAAATTTTCATTACAAAATAAAGATCACTTCTATCCTCAGAATCTCATCCCAAGAAAGCTAAGTTTTTTCAAAAGGGAAAGTTCAAACCTCATTTGAAATATGGATTGGTAACCAAAGAGAAATGTTTTTTAATTTTGTTTTGTTTTTTAAATGCATAATTGGATCCATCAGGAGGTGCAGGTGTTGCCTGGGAGATGATCATTACAGACTTCCTTCATTGCCAACAGAAGCCCCAGTGCTGCTTTCATGGACCACTAACAGAGTAGAGAATAGACACTAATACCTCCTTGCTTCCGAGATGTGGGGGGGGGGGTTGTAGCATGGGGTGGGCCACTCTTCTTTTTTTTTTTTCCCTTTTGCAGGGCAATGAGGTGTTAAGTGACTTGCCCAGGGTCACACAGCTAGTAAGTGTCAAGTGTCTGAGGCTAGATTTGAACTCAGATCCTCCTGAATCCAGGGCCAGTGCTTTATCCACTGCACCACCTAGCTGCCCCCTGGGCCACTCTTCATTCAGTAGAAACGTTTTTAAAAGGACTTGGACATTTCCTTTTATGTGGGGTCTTTTTGCTTGGAAGATAATTAACTTCTAGCTTCCAATTTATATAATTGCAGCACCACCACCCTGGCCCCTTCTAAAACTAGGGAAGTTATAAAATCATTGGAGCATAGAGTTAGAAGAGTTTTTACAGACAGGGTTCTTAACCTGGAGTCTATTCACTTTAAAGATAGATGGAGAGGGGGGCGGGGGAGGTTGCAGTTGGGTGCAGCAGTGGATAAAGCAACGGCCCTGGATTCAGGAGGATCTGAATTCAAATCTGGCCTCAGACACTTCACACTTACTAGCTGTGTGACCCTGGGCAAGTCACTAAACCCTCATTGCCCTGAAAAAAAAGATTGATGGGGGGAGGGAGGAAGGAAGGAAGGAAGGAAGGAAGGAAGGAAGGAAGGAAGGAAGGAAGGAAGGAAGGAAGGAAGGAAGGAAGGAAGGAAGGAAGGAAGGAAGGAAGGGTAGAGAGAAACACAGAGAAAGATGAACTATATTTCAATATAATTGACTTCTGTAATCCTATGCATTTCATCCTTAATGATGATGTTGTGTAGCTCTGCTTCACTCAACTCCATGAGCAATACATCACCCTCATGATGTCATTGGTCCTCTTCAAGAATGAAGGACGAGGGGCAGCTAGGTGGCACAGTGAATAAAGCATCAGCCCTGAATTCAGGAGTACTTGAGTTCAAATCTAGCCTCAGACACTTGACACTAGCTGTGTGACCCTGGGCAAGTCACTTAACCCCTCATTGCCTTGCCAAAAAAAAAAAAAAGAATGAAGGATGAACAAGACGATTATACCTTATGCATTTAAAAACATTATTTTGATAAGGGGTCCATGGGCTTCATTAGACTGCCAAGGGTCCCATGACACAAAAGAGTTTGAGAACCTGGTCTTAGAATTAGTATAGTTCGGGCAGCTAGGTGGCACAGTGGATAGAGCACTGACCCTGGAGTCAGGAGTACCTGAGTTCAAATCTGGCCTCAGACACTTAACACTTAACTAGCTGTGTGACCCTGGGCAAGTCACTTAACCCCCATTGCCTCGCTTAAAAAAAAAAAAAAAGGAATTAGTATAGTTCAACTACCTACCCCAAGTAGAGTCCAATCTCCAGAAGATTTATTAGTAATAACACTTCATTTGTGTGTGTTAAGATTTATAAAGGTTAGATGACTCACCCTAGATCATAATGCCAAGAGTGATAGAATTAGGTCTGAACTCCAGGTCTTTAGACATCTAATTATTTTTCATTATTTTGTAGAGACTTTATGCTCGCTTATATTTTCCCCAATATAATGAAAGCTCCTTGAAAACAAAACTATTTCATTTGTCTCTATGTGCCCGGTCCCCAGTCTAGTATCTTGAATACACTAGGATCTTAATAAATGTTTCCTGAATAGAATTTAATTAAATTGAATTTTAACTTATGTTCTTTTGGTTAACTATTAGATACAGAGGAAGAATAATAACAGCAAAAGATAGACCCAAGCATACTCAAAAACTTAAGCCTTTTAAGCCTCAGTTCCTTCATCTGTAAATTGGACAAGATAGTCTTTAAAATTCCTTCCAACTCCACATTTCTATATAATCTTACAATCAGAGCCCTATAGAATGAAAATTAATGTTTCTTATCATATCCACTGAGGCAAAACTCATAGACATAGTGTAGATACTAAATTCAGAAAGGCCAAGCAGGGATTTATTTTGAACTTTCAATTAGCCAGAGGTACAGACTGGCCTTGTAAACTTGAAAAAAGAATCAATCAATCTCAATCTCAATCTCTCTCTCTCTCTCTCTCTCTCTCTCTCTCTCTCTCTCTCTCTCTCTCTCTCTCTCTCTCTCTCTCTCTCTCTCTCTTCAAAACCTCCCTGTACCCCCTGCCTGAACTTCCTCTACTGGAGGAGTCTGAAGTTCCTCTGTCCTCTGCCACAGTCCCAGCTGTAAGAATACTTCCTTAACTCACACAGCTAGAAGTTAGGGTGGGGAGTTGAGGTGGTGGTATTAAGACTGAAGGACAAGAGGGCAGCTAGGTGGCGCAGTGGATAAAGCACCAGCCTTGGATTCAGGAAGACCTGAGTTCAAATGCGACCTCAGACACTTGACACTTACTAGCTGTATGACCCTGGGCAAGTCATTTAACCCTCATTGCCCTGCCAATAAAATAATAAAATTAAAAAAAAAAAAGACTGAAGGACAATAATGACTGAGATATCATGCAAGGTGGCACATAGACAAGACTCTGTACTGCCCTCAGGGGCAATTTACTCCTGACAAGTTGTAAGGAGGAAAGAGGCCTTATTTGGGGTTTAAATTGAGAGTAAGGGATAAAGGAAAGATGTAGAAGCATCCCCTGTTCCCTAAGAAAAGGGAAATGGTACATGACCCCCCCCACACACACCACCACCACCACAGCCTTTACATTTGTCTTTACTAATTTATAGCCCAAATAATACCCAACAGATGTAAAAATTGAAGACTTCTTTCTGACTCTGGGTCTCTGTGGCTTAGGCATTCCAGGAAGAGACAGCCATCATTTCCTCTTGTCCTAAGACTCTCCACCGCATTGCTGTGGAGCTCACAGTTCCAAAAATTCTACCCTGTAACCCTTCCAAAACTCAGTTTCGAAGTTCCTCTTCTCTGAAATCTTTATTGTGTTTTAATTTTTTTGGTGGTGTCTGTTTTTATTGATTCTACTGCTGTTGTTATGATCTAAATGAATGGAAAATTAAATTCATTCTCTACAAACATTGCAGACAAAACTCTTCTACCCATCCTCAAACACACTATTTGGCACTGGATACACATATATGTCTACACACACACACACACACACACACACACACACACACACACACACCAGAGTGAGGGGAAAATCTTCACTTTTATTTCATTTTAAATCAAACGAGTCCCTTGAGGTTACACGTAGACATGATCTAACAATCAACAATCCCTGCTGCCTGGCAGAAGACGTTCAATATACATGGTATTCACAAGGCATCGCCTGTCAGGATAGTCTGGGATGATGCCTGATTTATTTAGAAGCTTGAATAAATAATCATCTTGAAGGACTTCTCATTTTATAGTAAATCTATGTTTTTTTTTCTCTTTAAGACACATTCCTGCATGTGAAATCAGAATCTAAGAACCCCCTTGGGAATAGACCTTTGGAATTTGTGAGTTCTAGAAGTATAGAAATGTAGCCTAAGAGTGGACTGAGCAGTGGACACAGAGTCAGAAGACCCTAATTCCAGTGTTTCAACCCTCGAGGACCAGTCTATAAATCACTTAATCCAACAAACATTTATTAAACACTCACTGTGAATAGGACATTATACTAGACCCTAGGGAAAAGACACAAATGAAATGTTCTATGCTCTTACAGGTTTGTTGTGAGGATAAAGGAAGGGAATAAGCATTTATACAGTGCTTACTACATGCAAGGAACTCTGCTAAGAGCATTATAAACATGATCTCATTTGATCCTCACAACAGCCCTGAAAGGTAAGTACTATCATGCTCCCAATTTTACAAGGGAACAAACTGAGGCAAACATAAGTTTTATGAATAGCCCAGCATCTCACAACTAGAAGTATCTGAGGCCAGATTTGAACTCAAGTCCTCCTAACTCTAGGCCCATTACCCTATCCAGTGCACTACCTACCTTCCTAAAGTGGAATGTAATATAAATATATGCATACACACATATAGTCCTGGACAAAAGGAAATAATATTAATAAAGTGTTTTGCAAATCTTAAAGCACTATGTAACTACTAGCTATTATTGTTCTTACTGTTACATTGTATGAACAAAGTAAGTTCAAAGAGGACATATACCACTAAGAAATAACTGGATTGAGTGTTGGTGATGGTTAAAATATCATGCAGGAGTTCAAACATGAGCTGTGTGCTTTGAAGGAAGGTAAAGATTCTAAAGTATAGAGGGGAGGAGAGAGTTCATACCAGACCTGTTGGACCAGCTGTCCAAAGCCTAGCTGAGCTTTGGTGGTAACCCATGAAATATCATTTGTAAAGTAAAAATAAATGTGCACTACCTACTTCACAGGATTGTTATAAGAAACTTGATTTTGAAAGTGCTCTATAAATGTGAGCTACTTGGGGTTTCAAGGAAGCTCAAAGTTATATAATTCCCTGTTGGGCCTCCAGGCTAGCATCATAAAAGCAAAATAAAGAGAAAAAAATCCTATTCTGATCATTCCCCACCAGATAACATTAGAGCAAGAAGATGTACTGTTTTCATTACTCTTAGTCCCTATTTCTCTCCAAGATGAAGAAAAAGAATGATTCTCTCCACTGGCACAAATTCTTCTGAATGATCTAGACACTGAGTCATGACACATCCTTTTATATTCAGTTAGAACAAATGCATGTCTTATTTGAACTGGAGATCTCCTACTTTTCAATTAGTCCGCTGTTCAAACGCTAAGATGCTTTAGGTAATCTGCACCTCAGCTATGTATGACTCTTAATGACTCCTTACCTCCAAGTCAGGGGAATTAAAAAAAAAAGTTGGAGGATCTTGATTTATATCCTAATTCTCCCCCTTTCTACCTGTGTGACCTTGGTCAAGTCATTTACTTCTTCTAGACCTTAGTTTCCTCAGGAGAGTGGAGAGGTTAAACTGGATGACTTCCACCACAGTCCCTTATAGAATTAAACCCATGATCTTATGGTCTTTAGCAAGTTAAATTTAATTCAAAAAACAGTAATTAAATATCTTATATGTGCCAAGGCCCCATGCTAGACACTGGGGATGCAAAGACAAAACAAAAATTTGTTCCTTTCCTCCAGGGTCTTCAACAGGGGGCAGGACAGATCATGTATACAGAAAATCATGTACTTTCCTCAATGAAAGTACAATTGAAGCAACTAGTCTGACCAACATTCCGGACTTCATACTGAGTAAGACTGTATAGACATGATTCAAGTGTCTTGCCTGGGGTCACACAGCTTCTAAGTGTCTGAGGCAAGATTTGAACTCAGGAAGGTGAATCTTCCTAACTCCAGGCACTCTATCTACTTGGCCACGTAGATATATAGTTTATGATTAAAGGATTTAATAAACACCCCAAACAGAATTACTTAAAAATACCTACACCAATAATTTGGTCAGACGTTTCCAAGAGTCAGCTATAAGTAAATGAAATGGTCTGGTACCACAAGTGAAATGAAGAGATGATTTTTATATTTGTACAGAGATCATGCAACCTATTCTCAGACAAGTTAACATTTTATTATTGCTTTTTCTGAGAGTCAGTCAACAACCATTATTAAGCACCTACTATGAACTAAGCACTTATCCTAAGTTCTGGAGATACAAAGAATGGCAAAAGGGTCCCTGACCTCAAGGACATTACAAATTACTATGTCCAGTTCTTGATTTTTTTACCTCTTCTAATTTTTGTAATTACTTACTTGAATTGACCCACATCCCCAGTTCCAGAATTGTGCCCAAGTCTTCATGGAGGAACGGTAATATGTCACAGATATGCCATAATAATTTCCAGAAAAATAAGTGAACCATGGCCTAAGGCATGGAGGAATAATAGTATGCCATTGTTATATGCAGAAGATAGTACTCAAAAAGTAATTGCTTTCTTTCTACTCAAAACCAAACTAATATCTATTCTTCTTTAAGTGTCCAATTGGTGCCAAATTGTTAATTGGAAAGTGTGAGGTCTTTTTCATGAGAATTCAGCCGGTTTTATCATTGTCTTCTTTGTCCTTAACATCAACTGCAGACATGACCAATTATAGAAGTGATTCTGCTTTCTCAAAAAAAAAAAAATGTATATATACACATATATATATACACACACACACATATATATATATTATATATATATACACACATAAATACACATAGACATATAACTGAACTTCCAAGAATAGATTTTCTTAACATGTATAAATGGGAGAGATTTTTGGTCTTTTTGGTCATTGATCAATTGATCAATTGAAATTATTTGAACAAGGTTTTAAGTAACTATGTCCTGAAGAAAGGCTCCAGGAGGAAAGAAATAAAAAAAACCTATAAGATGAAGGATGCAAACTTTTACTTCCAGTGTAGCCATAAAATGAGGCATATGTTAAGTGTTTGGAATTTATGGCAAAATTAGGATTAGGAACTGAAAATATAAAATCATGAATATAGTACAGTGTTTCTTGTTAGGTACTGGACATTATAAAACATACTGGAAGTCAGTTAGAATAGGAAGGGAAGGGAGGAAGGAAGAAGGAAGGAAAAGAGGCAAGAGGCACAAAAAGAGGAGGAGAGGAGAAATAATGAAAATGGGGAAATGAAGGTGAAAGAAAGGAAGGGGAAAAGGGAAAGAAAAGAAGCCGGTTGGCTAGTCAGTCTGATCAGTAAATAAGGTTAAGAGTAAATTTGTCTATTCGTTGCTGACTTCAAGAGAAATCTTCCTGGATAGAAAGTCGATGGAGGAAGTCAATTTGCAGAGTTCCAGACTGAAACATTCGAGCCAGACACTGAATAAAGCTTCCGAAACCAAAACCAACGAAAAGGGGAGTTAACTATCCCGAAGGAACTGTCGGTTCCAAAAACATAGTGTATTTGGGGAAGAGACAGGCTTCAGAACTTTATTTTTTTCTCCCTTTCATTCACACGGGATATTTACTCCCTGAGCAGCATTCGTTAACCAACAACCTTGTTTTCCTTTAGGAAGAGAGGATACATTTTATTACCTCCCTGCCTGCTCTGCTTGCCGGCGGTAACCCTCAGGACTCACGGTCCCCTCTGCCAATTCCTCCACCGCGAGCGGGTAGGGTAGAGTGTGGGGGCTGGAATTCCCCTGGAGACAAGAACACTACGCCCGTCAGAAGGGGTTCTGGTTCTGGCCTGCACAGGATTCCAGCAGGTTACAAGGAAGTACCAGCAAACAGAGGATATCTTAAGAGTCTACGCAAGAGATCTGATCATCTTGGGTAGGAGGAGCCGGTGCCCCCGCACAAACCTAATCAGTTCCCTAAACCAGTTCTCAAGCCAGTGGCCAGTGGTGAGTATGAAACGCTCTGTGTCCAGGGAGAATTGACGACAGGGGGCGCTAGACCTCTATTTTTAGCGGACTATCCTTTTTCTCAGGGGCTGCTGAAAGAGACCAGCCCTAGGGATTCAGTAAGACTCCCAAAGAGCGCAGAGACTTCACTTTTGAGTTTTCTTTCCTAGTTCTTCTCTCCCGACTCTCTTTTCCAACTCATTGTCAACATAGAGTATGAGGTGGATTATTTGTTTGTTTGTTTGTTTGTTTGGGGGGGGGGGGAAGAAGGCAAAAAGAGTTCCCAAAGGGAACAGATTGATTTTGATGGTGGTAGGTACTGTTTGTCGTTTTTTTAAAACTAGAAGCCAGTAATGAAAGGGTTTGCAGCCAGTTTGGGGTAGCTCTATTTTCTTTTTCAAGAGCGAATCTACTACTGTTTCAAGTTTCTGAACATAGAAATATAAGTGCGATGTATAGAGGAATCAGAAAGTTCGGAGTTCAAGTCTTGATTCTGATTGGTCCAACCTGTATTAAGTTCTCAATACCCTGATACAATTTTCTAATTTTAAATTACAGTGGAATTGCAAGTCTGCATACCTAGAGGGAGTTTCCTCAGGGACAATTTCCTAAACCAAAGAAATCATGGTATGGAAACATATATATTAGCGTGCAAATACCTAATACACTTATTGAGAACTATTCATATAACATGTCCATGTTTAGTTAGGCTTTCTTCAAAAGTGTATAAATACTATGTGATCTCACCGTTCTGAATCCTTAACGTACATAGATAGTGCCCTCATTCCCTTTCGAAATTCTATGGAGAGGCCCAGGGCTTTGGGAACAATACAAGGTTTCCCAAAAGTGTTAGTGCACCTTTAAGAGCTAATGGCTTACAACTGCACCAAGCTTTTTGGGATGTCCTATACAAAGCTTTTAAAACTATGCCAAAATTCTTTATGTACATTATTTCATTTGTTCCTCACAACCTCATGACATAGTACTATGGTCCGATTTTACAGAATAGGAAATTGAGATTCAAAGAAATTAAATGTCTTCTCTATGGTCAAACAACTAGCAAGTGTCAGAGGAGATATTTGGACCCAGCTCTGCTCTGACTCCAATTCCATCATTATTTCCAGTAGATCCGACTCACTCGTTTAACCTCTGGCTACTGTGAATAGTGGAAGTGTTGCTATCAGCTCTCTTTCTCTTCTCTGGCCACCCACCCTAATGGGTCTCTTAGTGCCATGGTAATCACCGGCAGGGTCCCACTTCCCCTCTGGCACTCCCATGCTCGGGGAATAATGCCCAGTGCTAAGGCTCCAAGAGAGTCGTGTAACCGCACAGCTTCAGAGGGGACCTTGGACTTTTCTAAGGCCAACGGATTGGCCCTCGCCTAGCGGCTCTCCTAGAAATGTGCGCAGATGTTCAAATACGCTGGGCAAACTGCATTCGGTTTAAATATTTCCGACTGCAAACTCGTTCTGTCACAATGGTGTAGGTCCCAAGTTGCCTGGGGTCTGTACACTGCAAGCGGGAGAGCGGCTGAGGGCGTGTGGGCTGAGCTGACGGGTATTTGCCCTTCTGCTTTTGCTGACACTTGGCTTAAGGGCTTTTTATGCCATCCTCTTGTCCATTTTGTTTTCTGTCCATCTATATACACGGTCTATATCTATCAATCCCTCTTTTTGTCCACCATCTGTCTGACTCTACCTCTGTGCAACCTACTATACTCTATATCGGTACTAGCCGTACACTTATATCAATGAGATGTCTCCTAGTTCGTCTGTCTGCTGGCGTCTATCTATCTCTTCACCTAATATCTTAACTGCCTATCACCTATTGATCTCCATTTGTCTTCAACTCTGGCAGGGACTGCAGAAATTGGCCGCGACGACTGTAGGCGGATTTTCAGACCTTGGGCTCTGGGAGGGGTGGATGTGAAAGCGGAGATTTATGAGGAGTCCCCACTCCCTCGGCTGGACTGTGTGGCCTGGGCTCCAAAGAATGAGTTTCCGTGGACTGGCTGAACTGGGCTGGTTCCTGCAACTCCAGGGCTGACTGTCTGACCTGGTAAATCTAGAGAATACTACGGAGTGCCAGGGGTCGACTAGAATAGAGAGAGCAAAGAAGGCGTGTGTGTGTGGGGAGGGGGGGGTTCTTTCTTTCACTCTCTCTTTTTAATCTCCGCTGGTTGAGAGGGAGGAGAGAACACCAGAGGGAAGAACATTCCTATGACCCCAGTCTATTTCCGTGAGATTTGTTTGCTTATTTATTTATTTCTTCCTCTTGTCGGTTTGTTTTAGTTACGAAATGCTGTGGGTGCCTTGGTTGTGACTGGGTAGTAACCTTGCAACAGGCTTTTCTAAATGTCAGAGACAGTCGAAGATTCCAAAGCACTGAGACTTCTGCCTCTCTACCCAGCACCAGATCTTTCCCCCTGGCCTTCCGCAGCCTCCGGGTTCCGAGGCAGAAAATGTTCCCACCATGCACCATAAGTGGCTGCTTGGGGTCTTAATTGTAATAGGGAGGTCCCTCCAAGGAGCAGCAGCAGGAGAGTTAAAGGTGTGTAAACAGTTTTTCTAAATATGACAGGGCTTTGCAAATTTACTCCTTAGTCGGGTTGTTTTGACAGGGAATGATCGCTCCGAGCAAAGAAACCCGGAATAAATAAATCCAGGGTTTATAAGCAGCTTCTGAGAGAAGCCCGGGAGCCAGTCTCTGTGGCTCGCAAGCGCAAGCCAGCCGTGCCAAGTAGCCTATAGAAGCATGACCGTGGGACTGCTGCCCAGGACCCAGACACTCCCGGGGGCCCTGGCCCCCCGTTTACAGCTACCTTGCCCCCTTATTCATAGCCAGCCTACTAATGGGGGGGGGGAGAGAAATTGGCAGTCAAAATCTCAATCTCAATCTCTCTCTCTCTCTCTCTCTCTCTCTCTCTCTCTCTCTCTCTCTCTCTCTCTCTCTCTCTCTCTCTCTCTCTTTCTCTCTCCCTCCCTCCCTCCCCCCCTCCTTTCCTTCCCCTTTCCCCTGCCCCTGGGATAATCTCCTAGTAGCCGGAATGGAGCGGTGGCTATTCAGGCGGTCCCGCTTTTGCGAAGGGGCAGGTGTAGGGTAGGGGGGCAGAAGCTCTCAGCCTCACGCCTAGGTGTGAGCTGATTATTCAAATAGGCTGCCGGGGACCTGGGGATTGGAGGCCAGCCCCAGCGCGCTGTGCTATATCACCAGGCACTAACGTCACTGCAGCACTCGTCCTCCTCCTCTTTCTACACCTCCTCTTAGTCCTCCTCCTCCTCCTCCTGGTCGTCCTCCCCCTCTTCATGTGGAGGGTTTTCCGTCGCCTTAGGGCATCTTTTCACTGCTAGCCACTGCCACCCACCCAGGCAGGAGCAGCAAGAGACGAGAGAACAGCAGCAGCAGCAGCCTCAATACCTACAGCAGCACACTCCCCCCTCCCCTCCGCCTTCCCCCTCCCCCTTTTCCTCCTCCTCTTCCTCCTTTCCCTCCTCCACCCTCCCTCCTAGCCCACCCCTCCCACCCCCTTCAAACCACCACCTCCGGCAGAGGGAGAAAGAGGGAGTGAACCAGAAAGAGAGAGAGAGAGAGAGTGTGTGAGGGAGAGGGAGGGGAGGGTGGCTTGCCTGTGTGTTTTTTTTTAAGGGGTGGGGTGGGGGTGGGGGGGTGATTGCTCGTCGTTTGTTGTGGCTGTTAAATTTTAAACTGCCATGCACTCTGCTTCCAGTATGCTGGGAGCTGTGAAAATGGAAGGGCACGAGCACTCAGACTGGAGCAGCTATTATGGAGAACCCGAGGTAAGAACTTGTCTCCTCTCTTACACTTTTTTTTCCCCCTCTCTCTTTCTTTTTTGGATTCAGTGGCGTGGTGGTAGCTGTTGGTGGTTGGTTACGGCAGTAGTTTCTCTCCCGAACTTCGGCGGCTGCCGCCACCACCACTACCCCCACCCCCAGGACCGCCTCCCCCACCCCAAACTTCTCGCTACAGCCTCCTTTTCCTCCCTCCTTAGGCTAAAATGGGTGTCTTTTTTATACGACACTGTGTTAGCCTTGAGATAATATTAACTTTGTGATCAAATATTGACTTGTGGCGCCTCCAAATCCTCTTCCGTGGCTGAGCCACACTATCCTAACAAAGTTGTGTTTGGCAGAGATCGGTTGGGGAGGGGGTGGGAGGGCGAATAAGGGGAGGGGAGGGGAAGGTGGGTAGTTGGAAGGGAAGCGGATAAAAACCGAAGAAAAAGAAAGTTAAAGATTTCTAACTAAAGGAAGAATTCGCATTATTCACCGTGCTCAGGATTAAGTGCAATTTGAGTTTTCAGATTTAAATTTTCTAGCTTCAGCCCTTGGGAAGAGGGTGGGTGGGAGAGAGAAAACTTCGGACTGGTTCTAAACCAGGTATCCCCAAGTCAGTGCTTCTGTCCCCAGCCGAGCGGCGTTTTGCAGGCTTCAGTGGCTGGGTAGCGAAATGTGACATTCTCCCCCTACCCCCACCCCCACCCCCGCCCGATTCCAGTTGGGAGCCGTGTTTCTAGATGCCGTTCAATGAGTTTGGGGCAACTTTAAGAAGGATGGGAGGAGTTAAAAGACATTTGAGTGGGAAATAAAGACAATCTCTGTGCTAAATTTGGGGTGATTAGCCAGACCAGCCCAAAGTGTAAAAAGTCTGGCCTCTGCGCACAGCTCCCACTTCTCCCTCCACACCATCTCCGGGCGATCAAGGGACGCTTTGTGGGATGAAGTTGAAGAGGCAGGTCGGGAGGTGGCTGCCCTAGATAGTCGCCCAGAATTCTTCATGGGCTGAAGGAGAGGGAAGAGAAGAGAAAGAACGGGACAGAGAAGCTCAACTGCCTAGTTGGCACTTTCCCTAGAGACTTGGGGTTTTGGGGGAGAACGTTGCCTGTGTGGTCCATCTCTGTGTTAATATTCTGTCCCCTTTCCCCCTCTCGTTTTTTCTTCATTACTCTCTTCCCTCTTTTCTTTATCTCCCTCCCTCCTTGCCTTCTTCCCCTGATGTCTCCACAGGGCTACTCCTCGGTGAGCAATATGAATGCGGGCCTGGGCATGAATGGCATGAACACTTACATGAGTATGTCGGCTGCCATGGGCAGCAGCTCGGCCAACATGAGTGCCAGCTCCATGAATATGTCTTCTTACGTGGGAACTGGCATGAGTCCCTCCCTGGCAGGCATGTCCCCAGGGGCTGGGGCCATGGCAGGCATGGGGGGCACAGCCGCCCCAGGGGTTACGGGTATGGCTCCCCACCTGAGCCCCAGCATGAGTCCACTAGGGGGACAGGCCCCGGGGAGCATGAACAGCCTGGCTCCCTATGCCAACATGAACTCTATGAGTCCCATGTATGGGCAGGCCAGCCTCAACCGATCCAGGGATCCCAAGACTTACCGGCGGAGTTACACACATGCCAAGCCCCCCTACTCCTACATCTCCCTCATCACTATGGCCATTCAGCAGAGCCCCAACAAGATGCTGACACTTAGTGAGATCTACCAGTGGATCATGGACTTGTTCCCCTTCTACCGACAGAACCAACAGCGCTGGCAGAATTCCATCCGCCACTCTCTCTCCTTCAATGACTGTTTTCTCAAGGTGCCCCGCTCACCAGACAAGCCGGGCAAGGGCTCTTTCTGGACCTTGCACCCAGATTCGGGTAACATGTTTGAGAATGGTTGCTACCTGCGTCGGCAGAAGCGCTTCAAGTGCGAAAAACAGTTGGCACTGAAGGAGGGCGGGGGAGGCCCAGGGGGTGGAGGCAAGAAGCCAGGTGGAGGAAGTGGTGGAGCTGGAGGGCAACAAGCTCCACTAGGGGAGGGCAGTGGGGGTTTGCCCCCCACTAGCGGCTCTGACAGTTCTGCCGGCACAGAGTCCCCTCACTCCAGCGCCTCCCCCTGCCAAGAGCACAAGCGAGGTGGTTTGGGGGAGCTGAAGGGCACCCCAGCCGCCCTGAGTCCTCCCGAGCCTGCCCCATCCCCAGTCCAGCAGGCACACCTGCTGGGTCCACCCCACCACCCAGGCCTGCCCCCTGAGGCGCACTTGAAGCCGGAACACCACTACGCCTTTAATCACCCCTTCTCCATTAACAATCTCATGTCCTCTGAGCAACAGCATCACCACAGCCATCATCACCATCACCACCACCACAAAATGGACCTTAAGGCCTATGAACAGGTGATGCACTACTCTGGCTACAGCTCCCCCATGCCTGGCAGCCTGGCCATGGGCCCTGTTACGAACAAAGGGGGCTTAGAATCCTCGCCCCTGACTGGAGACACAACTTACTACCAAGGGGTATATTCTCGGCCCATTATGAACTCTTCCTAAGAGCTGGGGCTTGGGGGTGGGCAGAAGGACCTCTGCCTCCAGAGGTGTGAAAAGAAATGAAGGGATGGCTATGGACTTTTCGGTTGTTTTTTGAGAGGAGGGTGGAGTTGGGGTTCAAGGCAACGTGTCCATATCTGCAGAGGACATCAGTTCCTGTCCCTTAGCTTTTGACTCCCTAGCTCCTCATTGTTCTGTAGGGAGGAAAATGAAAATGTTTTTAAAGTCTCCAGTTTTCCACTACTGTTTAGACACCCCGCTTCTCCCAGTATCATTTGAATTTTGATTTTTGCTGTTGTTGTTGTTGCAGGGACGTCTTATCTTTTTTTTTTCTTTGTGAGAGAGTGATGAAAAAAAAAAAACAAAAACCTCCGATTTTGGTGTAAAAACTTGTAGTTTTAACTGAGAACCAAAAGGTTGTGCCTGTTGTTTTGTTTTTTAAAAATAGAGGGAAAAAAGAAAAATAGAAAAAGTAAGGGTCTGTTGTTGTAATTGACCCACCCCTCATTCATGTTCCTGGGAGAGTGAAATACAGTACTTGGCTCTGATTAATTTATGGTTTCTGTATGCTTTATTTATGGCTTATAAATGTGTATTCTGGTGGTGAAGAGCCAGATTTTTCATAAATCTCTATTAAAGTGTTATTGCCAGTTTTCCCCACTGAATTTTTTCTTCAGATTTTATTCTCCCCCTTCACTACATTAAATATTATGAAAATATTGGCATGCAAAGATAAGTTTTTAAAACATTGGGAAAGAGATGAGGGGCACCTTTTTAAGGCTGCACTCATATGGTATCTATGCTATTGTTGAAGTAGATGGACACAGTACCCTAGCAGCCAGAAATACTGACAGCAGAGAAGACAATCACATCTATAGAATATTTGCCAGGAAGGTGTGTGTGTGTGTGTGTGTGTGTGTGTGTGTGTGTGTGTGTGTGTGTGTGTGTGTGTGTTTAATGGGCCTAAGGCTATTTAAATGTGCAGAAGCTACTGATCACTAAATTGTTTGAACCTTTAAAACATTCTTAGATCGAAGGTGTTTATTTTTTGCTCATCTCAGAGCAAACAAAGAGAAATGCTGGAAAGGTTTAGACCATCTTCTTTCCCAGTTTATCACAAAGTTGGCTTTTAGTGTACATGGAGTTTGTAAGGTTTGGTTAGAAAGTGGACTCCCTACTCCTTCCCCCTCCTGACCTCACTAGCCAAAGGAGATCTTTTACTGGGAATGAAGCTGGTCAGATCCACCAAATGTCCATCCAGGTAAAAAAAAAAAAATCCAAGGACCTTTGTAAAACCCTGACTCTCAGTCTTGCTGGCGCCAGGAGGAAATTTCGGAGCTTTCTCCGCACACATCTCTCCCTCCCTCCTACCCCCCTCCCTTCCCCAATTCTCTGACTATCACAACCTTGGAAAGGATTGCTTAGTCTAGGGGGGAGAGGTGACTGATACAAATCCTGTTTTGCAATCCCTCAAACAATTAGCCTTGAGAAACCCCAATACTGATTAGAGTCAGTTAGATTAAAGTCTAATTAATTGATGACTTTTAAAGAAATTTTGAGGAATATCGAATAAAATCAACCTTCTATTAGATTGGGTCCGGGAGTAGGGAAGAGTTTATTTGCATACAAGCAACCTGAAGGATTTGAATAGTCCTGAAGTCTCTGGACTTCCTTTCAAACTCACACCAGGCATCCCTGAGTGTGGTGTGGGGGGGGGGGGAGGGGTTGGGGGGGCAGGTGGAATGTGAGCAGAAGGGGCACAAGAATTGACAGATTCCAATGACCAGAGTTGGGCTTTTCTCTCCTACCCTGGATTGCATCAGGTACCTGGCATGGGCTTCGGAGTCCCTTGAGAGAGTGGTACTGGCTAGCAAGAATGGAAGAGGGTGGGAGGATAGGAGGGTATTCTGTGTTCCTGGTTCCAGAAGTCCAAACGGATCACAATGAACAAATCCTTACAAATCCAATCTGCTCCCTCGACACACTCAGTCCTAGGAAACAAGGACTGACTATATTCTGAGCTGGAAAACAAGAGGAAATCATGCCCAGAATCTTTTTAGCTGCCACCAGCTCATTTCTGCTAACTGAGCTGGTGAAGGGAGAACTAGTCTTAAGAGGTATGATAGTTCTCTTCCAGTATCACAATCCCCTTGCTTTTAACTTGGAAACAGAAATAAAGGTAGGTGCTGCTGTTTTTCTCCACTGACACCCATAGACCGGGCTAACGTTCCCATATTAACCCAGCTCAGGCCACAGCTTAGAAGTTGCTTCTGTCAGATCTCAGATGTTTGCTTCTATAACATAGTACAGTCAGCAAAGAGCCTGAGTAAGAAACCTTTGTGTGGTGATATTCACATATATGAATCTAATGAAAAATACAGGAACAGAGGCAGCATTTGAAGTAATGGAGCTCTAGACTTGGAATCAAGAAGACAAATTCAAATACACTCTTGTCACTTGCTAGTTGTGTCACCCTGGACAAGTCACAACTTTTGGGGGGGAGCCGAGGCTCACTTCTCTCATCTGGAATATGGGGATAAAAATAGTTCTCACTTCCCTGATTTGTTGTGAGACTCAAATGAGATGACAATAAAGCACTACATGTCCTCGGTTATTAGGATTTGATCCCCTGAGCCAGTTTTAATTGGAAAGAAGCCAAAGACTTAGTAACTTTACTTTCATAGACTAGTCAAAGGTAGGCCTTAGGTCAGTTTCCGAAAGGCCGTGAGTCCAAGTTCCTAAGTCCAATTAAGTGTCTACCTCTGCAGCCAGGGGGAAAAAAAGGCTTCGGCTCTGTGCCTAAACCACTTCTTATGTTCCCACGCGTTTAAGGGGAGTCCTAGCTCCGTTGTCCCCCAAACCACCTTTAAATCCCTTCTTAACATGCTACATTGTCCTACCGAACAAGGAAGGGAAAAAAATGTAAAAAGGAGGCTCTAGCCAGAAATCTGTCCTGTCTCTATATGGCAAGGACACACACGTTGTGAGCCAAAGCATAAAATGTGTTTCATTATCACATAAAAGGCTCCCGTGGCGAAGCAGCAGAGAGGCAGGGAATGGGGCTGATTTGGAAACAATGGGGCCTGAATGCGATGCTCTAACCTGCTATGTTCCATATCACAGGCCCATTGTTGGCTGGCCGTTTTAAACTACTTAGTGTTCTCCCCTCCACTGATCCCAGCAGATAAGATATAGTTCGACCCTAATACATAAAAAGGATGTCATTGGGGATGGCTGCCATAGAAGCTGAGCTCTTTCTGTCCCTGTTGTCTCCTTATTCACATCCACCCCCACCACCAGCACCTCCCTACACACCCACATAGCCATCTTCCCTTCCGTCTCTTCTGGCCAGGACGCAATCTAAAAATCTCACAGATCCAAAGACTTCAGGAACATAATTTCAGCGCCCCTCCCCTCAAAAAATTACTCTATGTATTGTTTGGGATTGGGTTTTCCCCTCTCGAAGTGCTTTCTGCCACTGCTGGTTTAAGCAACCGTGATCTGTGAATAAACAAAGTCAGTAAACAACGAAAAAAAAAATCTAGATCCGAATTCCAGGAGGGTAAACTTTGCAGCCACGTCACACGTCAGCAAATTTGCACAGATATTATATTGCCTCCCCCCCCTTTTTATTTTTTTCGGATCCCATTGTACTTAACTGAATTTTATAACGCTGATCGATATCTTGGTAAAATATTCATTTTTAAACTAGCGGGCAGTGAAATCTTTGCTTTGTGTGCTAAAGTCAACAGTCGCACAGTTCGGGCTCCAATAAATGCGGCGATGCTGCGGCTTGGAGCAGTCAGGGCGTCTCCCAACGCAAGACAGTCCTCGCCGGGCAGTTGGCTGCGGAGGGCCCCGCACCAGGTAGGGATCGCGCCCACCTGCAGGGCCGGCAGAGAGATCCGACTGGCAGCGCCCCTAAGCGGAGCTGCGTGGCCCCCACACCTTCTCCCCTTACGCACACGCGGAGGGCCTCGGTTCTAGGGAGAGTTGAGGGCCTTCGGGAGCTGGGACTTGTGAGGAGGGTGGGTGTAGGGAGTCCAAGGAAGAGAAGCCCCTTCAATTTGGGGAAGGAGAAGGTGCGGCGTAATGCAAGGGGGGAAAGAAAGGTCCGAATTTCTTGGAAAGTGGGGGGGGGGGGAAGGGCGGTTGCGGGATGAGAAAATACCTAAAAACAACCCTAACTGGGAGGGTGCACCATTAAGAGCCGGGAAGGGCCAGAGCTAAAGTAAGTCGGTCTTCGACTGGCTTGGGGAGACTCCAAAAGGGCAAGAAGTCCCTGCAGAACAGGCCTGAGGTCGGGGTCCCAGAAAGACTTCCCGAGAAAGGCACTGCAGTTAGATTGGGAGGGGCACGGAGAAGGGAACTGAATGAGTTTCCGAAGTCTTGGCAAGTTATAAACTAAGCAGGTTATGGTTGTTTGTGGGGAGGTAGGCTTGAACTCAGGGACCAGCTGTGGGACAAAGGCGCCCCATCTTTCTGCACAAAGCGAGGTCCCTCTCCCCTCCGCTCCCCGAACCCAAATCTATGCTGGTAACTTTGTCGCGGCAGTCCTGGGTCAGTTCTTATTGGCCTCTCGGGAGGGAGAAGTACCTAATTTGGGAAACCCAAACTCAGGAGGTTTGGGGGCCAATAATAAATGTGGTATAGTTGGGAAAACCCTATATTGGGAATTTGGAGGACCAGGTTTTCCCCCTGACGCTATCCCAAACTACACCTTCACCCCTCTGGGCCTCGGTTCCCTCATCTGTATTATAAACAGGTTAGACTGGATCATCTTCGTCCTCTAAAGTTCAGGGTTGTGTTTTGTTTTGTTTTATATTATATTATATCGTATCGTATCGTATCGTATCGTATTATGTTGTATTATATTATATTATAAGAGATTGCAGGATTTTCTGTTAACGCAAATAGGCTCGGTGTGGAAACTGCCATTCCTTCCTTCTCCAGGTTAGTGAGGCCCTAGAGATTAAAGTTCGGCCATTTTCTGAAGCCCCCCGGGAAGGTTTCAGGCCACACCAGGACCTTCTTTTCCCCGAATCCTCTTCCAACTAAAGGAACATCAAAGGTGACTCCCTTCTCTCTTCCCTTTCCCCACCCTCAACAACCAGAAGGAGTGACTTAGTTAATACAGAAGGATTTGGGATCTGGGTGGAGGCAGGTGCCTGTTTTGTGGTCACAAATGACACCCACGAATGCACATAGCAGGAGAGTTTTGCATAGTCTTGGATACCTCCCAAGTGATAAGGGTAGCTGGACAGGGTGATAGGTAGAACCATCAACTGGGATGTCTGACTCTGGATTTGTTTGTTGTATTAGATCAAGTAAAGTGAGTTATCTTTTTTCTCTATCATCGGTCCTATTATCAGCTGCTCCCCCACCCCCTCCACTTCTCTCAGATACTACCAACTCCCAGGGCCTCAGCCCATAAAGAATTGGAGAAGTGTGGGTGGAGAGCTGGGTCTGAAGTTGGGGTGTGTGGAGTAAGGGGAAAATGGCTTTTCCTGTTATCCACCCAATGGTCAGGAAATAGTAGTATCAGCAACGAGAGGGACTATCCTTCATACACCTCTGAAGTATCACGATACTTTATTTTGTCATTGAGGTAGTCTTTGGTTTAGTTTGGATGCCTCCATCCAGTGAATGGAAGCTGGGAGAACAGGACCTTAGAATATCAAATTTATTGCTGGAAGGAATTATTAGAAGCCGTACAGTTCAGTTCCCTTCAGTTTACAGATAACAAAACTAAGGCCAAAAGAGGTTATGTGACTTGCCCAAGGTCACACTGTTAGTAAGTGAGCAAAGACGCTGATTTGAAAGCAAGCCTTCTGACACCGGATACAGCACTGTTACAGTTCCACCATTGTATTCTTGTTCCTCCACTCCCTTGTTATGTCTGAGGGTGGGGTAGATGTGTAGGCAGGAGAAAGTTATAGCCTCATGTGCACAACGGCCTCCACAGGTATCCATCTGTGCTCGTGAGTCCGGGCCAGTGGAGCCTGTTGTATTTTTCTTGAGCTCTCAGAAATGGCCATGAACGTGCTCTGCAGAAGCTGGGCTGGGAGAAAGGGCAGGCTGCGGGGTGGCTGGTTGCTGGCCTGGCCATTCAGATCCCCATCTCTGCTCCCGTGACAGGTTATATATATTTCCCGAACAAGATGGAATCTGTGCAGGACACACAGAAAGGCTAATCGTTTTTAAATAATTAATACCTTCCTATTCCCTTAGTAATGCGGGGCCGGGATTTGTCAATTACTTGTCATTAAATGAGTGTCTATCCTCGTCCTTCCCTTCAAGGCTTTTGATGGGGGTTGGGGGAAATAACCTCCGGCAAGCCCACTCCAAGTCTAAATTCAATGGGGATGGCCTTTTGATATCTAGGTTCAGAGTGGCTGGGGTGGGGGTTGGGGGACGCTTAATTCCGTGGGACTTTTGAAAGAAAGCTCAGCGTGTTGGAGAGATGTAATCTGCCAAATGACCAATTTAAACTCCTGATCTTTATCATTTAGGTACTCTTTTAGTTTATAAAGAATGGGAGGCATGGGGGTAGGGTGGGGGTGGGGAAGTAGATGAAGAAAGTCAACCTTTCTGGCTCACAGCATCGCAGGATCACGGAATGGAAAAGGAGTTGAAACGGTTTCCTTTATGGACCACCTTCTCCAAAGGTTTCTATCTACACTATGGAGACTTTGGAGGCGCCTGGACATTTGGCCTTAGGATAGAGGATGGATGGATATGAGCTGTGGTCTCTTTTCTAGATTATGTAAAGAAAGTAGCATCTTCTCTGGGTATCGGGATGATTGAGGTGCGGTGAACTGGAGTTCAAACGTGTGGACCAGGGCTTGAAGGGTCAGTGGGATTAGTGATTATATTCTTCACTTGGCTAGGGGAAAAAGGAAGAGGAAACTTCTCTCTCTCCTAGTGTATCAGTGACCCCAGCACCACCACCACCCCCCATTTCCCTCTTGTCCTCACCCGGATAGAAAACAATTGCAAACCTGCAAGGATTACCCGGGTTTAAAACAACAACAACAACAACAACCTCAAGATGAGACAGCCCGGGTCTCTTTTGCCACCTCCCCCACCCACCCACCCCCACCAACACACACACAACTGCCCCACTCAACTCTACCCCCAACTCCATCCGTCTCCCTCTGCTTCTGCACCCCCCACCCCCTCCGCCTGAATTAGACAGTGAGTTCACAGGCTGCTGGTACCGCCTCCGCAACAGCAGAAGAAAAAGGTTTCAAATGTCACCTCGGAGCCCCACATGCCTTTGGTGTGGGTTGGAGTACATCACCCACGGTCGCGTCCCCAGCACCATGGCAACCCAGGCCAGCACTGGACTAGCAGCAACCAGGTTTTTGTTTTTTGTTTTGTTTTGTTTGGGGCTTTTTCCCCCCTTGCTTTTAAAGTTTGTAACTCGACTTAATTACATTTCTTGCCAAACCCCTCTTCCTCCCTTCTCAAATTTGCATGATCTAGTAAATACAATCTGGACCTCCCCTATCCTTTCTGCCTCCTTTTGGGTGAAACAATGCCAGATATGTTTAACCCTGTTTGACTGCAGAGCCACCTCCCTCCATGGGTTCGGATAGGGGCTTCAAAACAAGATTTTGATTTAGTCCTCCCCTGCCACCCACTCAGAATCTTAGCAAGCTGATTTTCTTCTAGGAGAAGAACGAGAATATTTTTTTTTTAATTCAGAGAGGTGGGGAATTCAAAGAAGATGGAAAAACAAAAGGAAATAACAGAAAAAAGAGCAATTGTTGAAGGAAAAAAAGGTGGCAGGAAAGAGGATATTGTGAGAGCTGTTGTGAGGATAGACGTTAGCTTTTGTGGCAGCTTAGGCATCACCAGCTCGGTTTGCTAAAGGACCCATTTGGTTTCCTATACACTTGGAAGTAATCTTTGAAACATGTCTATGTCTGAGATGCCTCAATTAACAACTTACTGTCATCATCTAGAAAGACAACAAAATAAAATCAACACCAAAGAAATAAGATGTGACCCTCCAACCTGTGGTGGAGTAGAAAAGAGGTCAGGGGGTCCCTTTTATAGTTCTGATTGTCACCACCTAGCACTGAAGGAAAAGGCAAGGCATGTCTCTCTGGGCCTTAGTTTACTCGTCTATAAGATAAGGGGGTGGGGTGGGGTGCTGGTGAACTAAATGATCTTTATGTGACCTAAAGCTTCTATCATTCTAAGATGACATCTCATCTCCTGTCTTCAGTAGACCTAACCTTGCCTCTCCTGACTTGAACAAAATTGGCATCATCATTATACTCAGTGTTTATCTAGTACTTTGTGTTAAGCAATTGCCTCCCCCTTCCCTTCACCATCTTCCTGCCTACTGTTTTATCCTTTTCCCCTTTCTTCCTTAAAACAATCATATGGAGGGAGAGAATGCATGTGTTGATGACCTAGCACACAAATGCACACCAAACACACCCCCCACATACAAAACCAACAACAACTTGGGAAGGGAGGGGAGACTAATTATTACTGCTGCTAACAAGGCCTGGAACACCCAAGTAGATCCGAGCTGTCTCCAGGGAGACTGATGGAGTCCTATTTTACAAGCTGTAATTCTGTCTTAGTCCCTATTGCAAGAATCCAGGCCGTTCACACTCTCCTGATTTAGTCCTCCTCTCCCCCCACCCCATCTCTTTTCACCCTTTCTAATATTCCTAATCCTAAATTTCATTCAGTGAGAGAAGCTGCTACCCAGGAACCAGAAGTCATTTCTAAAATACAGGTGGGAACAAAAGAAGAATGTCTTAGGGATTCCCAAGTTAAAGTCACCTTTTTCTCCTTTTCGGAACACTGTGATTAGCCTTCATATAAGTAATTATTCTGTCAATGCCCTGAAATAATTTATGGGTCTGTGGCCCTGTTATTGATTTGACAGTTTCAGGGATGACTTCTCTTCTTCCATGTTTCTTAGAAAGGAGGTGCCCAACTTCACTTTTCCCTTCTCTTTTTCTGCTTTTGACATATATTCCCTTTGAACCTCCAAGTATAGAAAGACAATACAAAAGAAAGAGAAGAAATTACTCTGATCAACACACACACACACACACACACACACACAAACACCTCCATAAACAATCAGCTAAACACTAGAAGTTGAGGAACTCCTGGATTTTGACTCTTTTTTGCCTTTTGGGCTACAGCAAAATAAGAAATCTTCCCACAAAATACCAGCGACTAACTCCTGTCTCCTCTTCTGGTCAAGGAAATTCTTGAATCTGATACTAGAAATGAAAATTTAATTTCATAGAAGCTCCATAAGTCTTGGAGTACAGAGCAACCTGTAAAAAAACACATGAAAGGGGAAATTGTATTTGGTTATTTTATTATAGGAGATATGTTATACTCCCTTTTATGTTATACTCCCCCCACACCTTAATTCAACTACTTTGGTGTTTCTACTTGGTTAAAATCATTAGAAAACAGCACTTTTGGGGTGTGGGGGGGGAGGGTTAGGCAGGACTATTCTGTGGGAATAACTACAAAAAAGAGCATTTTTTTAGAAAGTCCCATTAATCAAGAATATTAGGATGAGATTTGGTAGAACCATAAAAGACTTTAATAAAATATTCTCTTTTTTTTCCTTCTCATTGCTTAAATTTTTACTCTGTCCTTCCTTAATACAAAACATTATGTGAGAGAAAATAAATGTTTATGTTGAAAGCACATGAGCTGCAAACATTTAGTTGTGATGCCTTCAGTATAAGTGAATGTGAGTCTAAAGAAGGTAGGAGAGTCAAAAATAAATGGAAGGGTTGGGAATTAGGGAATTGAGAAATATTTTATTAAATTGTGATGGGGGCGGGGAGCAGCTAGGTGGCACAGTGGATAGAGCACTGGTGCCCTTGGTGGTGCAGTGGAAAGAACATGGGCCCTGGATTCAGGAGGACCTGAGTTCAAATCCAGCCTCAGACACTTAACACTTACTAGCTGTGTGACCCTGGGCAAATCACTTAATCCCAATTGCCCCGCCCAAAAAGAAAAATGCGATGGGGAGGGGTAAAAATATGGAACAGATGCTATAAGGCCAGATATAAGAGGCAGGATGCTAAGCTTCAACCAAAAACACTGCTATTCATTTTGCACTCTAAAACCTCATTTTAGAAACAGAAAAATGTAACCCCAAGAATAATATCTTTTGTTTCATGCGTGTAACTCAGCACCTCCCCATTAATGGCTTGTTATACATTTCTATGGATTATATTTTTCTTTCAAAGGGTTCTTATACTTTATTACCTTTAACATTCACTTGATATTCACACCTCATTCATCTTGGGATAAAGGGATGTTAGAGTTGGAAGGGACCTTGGTCATCTTATCTCTGAAGGAGATTGGACTACATCATCTCTAAAGTGCCCTAAAGCTCTATGCTCTTCTGGTCTCTAAATGATTTGCCTAAGGTTACATAAGTATTAATAAAAGAGCTAGTTCTTCCCATTCCAAAAGAGCACTTTCCACTCTAACATGTTGTTTCTTTGACCTCCTCACCCCCAAGAAAAGGAGACAGTCGAATGCTTAGGCTCAGAAAGTTCTCCCCAAAAGTGGGTTAGATACTCAGAAAAGAGGTGGTGGGCTTCCCATTACTTTTTTTTTTTTTTTTAGTGAGGCAATTGGGGTTAAGTGACTTGCCCAGGGTCACACAGCTAGTAAGTGTTAAGTGTCTGAGGCCAGATTTGAACTCAGGTACTCCTGACTCCAGGGCTGGTGCTCTATCCACTGCACCACCTAGCTGCCTCTCTTCCCTTACTTTCAATCCTATCTCCTCCTTCCTTCATGTTCAGATAAAATTCAATAAACCAAGCATTTATGGAGCACCCAATATGTGCCACAAATTGTGCTAGGGATGAGAGACAGAAAGACAAAATGGAAGAATTTCTGCCCTCAAATAGCTTTCGTCCTAATAGGGGAAGGCAATTTGTATGTAGATTAAGTATGTACCAAAAAAAAAAAAAGGGGGGGGGAAGTAATGGGAGTGGGTGAGTAACAACTGGGAAATCTGGAAAGATCCCTGGTGAGAGAAAACACCTGAACTGTATTGAAGGAAACTAGGTATGCCATGAAGTGGAGGGGTATACAATGAGCATCCTAGGTCCCAGGTATGGTGGGGGTCAGCCTATTCAATGACATAGACTAGGTAGATAGATTGATGGGTATAGGAAACAGTAATCTACATTTGGTCAGAATGTAGCATCGTGAGGGATAGTACTATGAGATAAGTTTGAAAAATAGGTTAAGGTTAGATTGTGAAGGGTATTAAATGAAAGAGTTTTATTGTATCCTTAAAAAAAAAGAAAAGAAACCACTAAAGTTTCTTTTCCTCACCTGTTTTTCCTCAATGCCTTCCCTTTCCATTTTGTTTAGTGTATCCCACTCCCCACCCCCCAAAAGGAAACTGATGAATAGAGGTGGAATGTCTTACTTCATACTCACACAAGCAGTAAATAGAAAATATGGGATTAGAAACAGCAAATCTATTGCCCTTTCCATTATACATTGCTACCTATTTCCATCCAAGTCAAGAGCTCCTCCAGAAATGGTAATTCTCTGAAGAACTGATTTTCTTTTTCTTTTTTTTTTTTTAGCATCAGTTGGATAAAAGCACTGGCCCTGTATTCAGGAGGACCTGAGTTCAAATCCAGCCTCAAACACTTGACACATATGAGCTGTGCTACCCTGGGCAAGTCACTTAACCCTCACTGCCCCATTAAAAAAAAAAAAAGGCATCAGGTTCCAAAGGAGAAAACCCCAATTTCTTCCAAGCAAATGAAGTAGATCTGACAAGCTCATCTAAGCCCTGTACTTTTATCTGGAGAAAGTCAAAAAGCATTGTTGGAAATCTGAAGGGAGACAAGGTGTCATTGTGAGGACTAGTGATAGAATCCCGTTCTATGGGATTCAAGAGACCATGACTCCTGGCTTCTGAGAAGACTCAGATGATGTGATAGGCAGGGTTATTTCTCTTCACATTTTTGGACTCCTTTCTAGAATGACTCCTTGTTTGTTCTCGTGATTAACGTATTTCTGTATTAAGAACCTCATCTTTATTTCCTGGTGAACTTAGCCTTATTTCTGGGGCTGCCTAAGAAAGAGCTCCCTGGCCTTCATAAAGCTCTGTCCCTGCTTCTCGGAAGACATTTGATGGTATTGGGAAGGGGAAGAGAAAAATACAAATCCATACTAATAAAATAGCCTCAGAGTGATTTGTGCAAAAAAAGTGCTGGACCACAAAAAGATGGAGAAGAAGAGAGAATGGTGTCTACCTTTCCTTTTAGAGGAGCAATCACATTTTAACTTCATTTGGTTGAGTTATGTATGTACCATATTAATTTGATTATTTGGTTGGGAGGGAGGTTCTGGGTCAATATGTTCCTTACATCTAGTGAAGTTCACTTTAATAAGTGACATGAAAGGACCTTGCCTCTGAACTCCCCCTGAGCTGCACCTGAAGGGCTGGACAAACCAAAGTCATACCTTTTGTTGGAGTTGCTGAAATGCAATTTCTAGAGTAGCACTCCCCTCCCCCCCCCATCCCTTTCTCTTTGTCTATCCCAAGGTATATACTATCTTTCTAACAATCTATATGCATGTATTTGTCTGTACATACATACACATATACATCTGTCTGTTGGAATGTATGTATCTATATATGTAGTATATAGACAATAACATCTGGGTACAGACCAAGCTAGAAAATAGCCAGCAGCGTACTGGGATACTGGGAATAATAGTACAAAATAATAGATCAGTGTAGCATATTGAAGATTCTAAGTCCCATGAAGATAAATGAAGGACAAGGTAAGGGCTCTCACTTAAACAACATCCCAGCTGGATTCCCTCAGGTACAGGTTATTCTGAGGTGTTACTTATTTTCTCTTATTTTTCTGGTGTATTTTTTTTTCAGAATCCTTAAAAGAACTCCCCAGTCCCCCATTACTACTATTTCTATCATCATCATTAATAATATCAAATGTAGACATTATTTCTGCAACAACTAGTCAGTCCCATTATTTCGCCTTCTAAGACTAGTGCCTATTTCAGGGACTAAGTACTTAGTAGCAATTTTTTTTTTTTAGTTTAACAAAGTCATTGATAATTTGATACAGTTAGTGTAACCCTTTGCTGGAGGTAAATCTTTAGAAATACTCTTTTGAGGGGGGGGGTCAGGGCAGGAGAGGCTGAGAGTTATTAAATACATCTGTAATTCCCTTTATGTTTTGTTTTAAATGGGAGTTTATGCCAGTACTGTCCATGTATAACTTCTTCCAAGCTCAGCTTTAATGAACATCCCAATCCTTCCTGCTGTACAACCCAGTCTCCCTCTATTTCTTTTATTTCCTTAGACATATATACAGCGTAAAGGCAATTAAGTCTCCCTTCAACAGCTCCAGTACAAGGCACTTCCCTATCTTCTCTGAGCATCAAGCCATTTGGAGGAGTTTATCTCAGGTGCCTAACCTGCAGTTATCAGAATGCCAGACTAATTTAGGGAGCTCAGCTCTGTAACCCAAGGCGATCCCTTCATTGATTGTTTAAAGTGCTGTTTAGAGTCTACCCTTCCTTGGTAAACAACTAAAAGTAACTGCCCTTATTTGTGGTCCCTTGTACGCATACCCTATTAAGTCATTCTCTCTCTCTCTCTCTCTCTCTCTCTCTCTCTCTCTCTCTCTCTCTCTCTCTCTCTCTCTCTCTCTCTCTCTCTCTCTCTCTCTCTCTCCCCTCCCTCCTTTTTCCCTCCTCCCCTTCTCTTTCTCCCTGCCTCTCTCCTTCCCTCCCTTTTCCTCCTCTACCCTCCCCCACCCCAACCTTCGTATACTAAGGGAAACTGAGATTTCTCTCTGACACCTTCCCTGAATAGGATTTATCATTAAGAAGTTTGAGTATCTGTGTCAGAGATTGGGCCAGTGAATGAACACTTTACTGTCAAATTCCCAATCCCTTTGACTGACTATGTGGCCAGGAGTTACTACCTTCTTTAAATCTTTTTTTTTTCCTTAAAGAGATTGCCATAACAATCAGTATTACATAGATCTCTCCTAGAAGCGGGGCTTTCTTCTCTACCTCTCTAGGACTTTCACAATTCCAGTGCATTTTCATAGAGGAGCTAATACATTTTTAACTAGTTACATATGGACATGGACCATTCTGCTTTCTTTTTTTTTGCAACCTCCCTTTTTCTTTCCCCTCTAAGTCTTCCCACTCTTATAACAACCACAGGTGCTCTCACCAGCTCTAGCAAAGGGATGACCCCAAACTCAAGTGATGCTTATAGAATTTTGTCTTGCATTTTCCACATTAAAAAACACAAATAGTTTTATTTTTAAGCCAGAGTAAATACTATTCTTTGGTTCAGTATAAATGATTGGCTATTGTGGGGTGGAATCTCATCAAATTAAATCATAATGGATACACTAGAATTGTAATATTCTAGATAGACTGAGGGGTATATTAAATTGAGGAGATATCTATTGAAATATTTTTCTTTTAATAAAGTTCCTGACATCTTACAAAGGAGTATTGTATATCAATGTGCATCTGTGTACACACATTTCACCAAATATGTAAGACGTGCAAAATATATACATGTATGCCTTGCAGATATTATACTTAATTCATTGCTTTTTATTTATACGAAACAAAATGTGAAATTATGGGTAACCTGCCTTTTCTGTAATAATTTAAAACTAATAATTATTTATGCTAGTTGGAAAATAGACCATATAAATCCCTAATATTTGATACTTAACAAGTATATGCAATAGTTGATTTTAAATGGTAGGAAGGGAAAGAATAGATTTTGACAGAGGGGCAAAGTTTTTGTTTTTAAAAATTACTTTAAGCAGCCTTTTCTTTTAAAGTCTTTTTTCAAATGAATTTTATTTATTATTTGTCCCTAGGATTGCATTAGCTAGAAAATATTTTGAAACGTCATTTCAATTTTAAAATCAATTTCTTATTACCGTTGTCTCTTCCTCCTCCATCCTCCCACGCTAATTCCAGGAATCTTCCTTTTCTATTTGATGTCAGATGTCTGTCACTCTTGAAAATAAGAAAATACATCAAAATCAAATTAGTTAAATCTCTATAATACTTAGGTTCCAAGGGACTATGAAACTTTTCCTTCATCGTGGTACTGCAGAATTTTCCGTTTTGGGAAAGTAGGAAGGAAAACAGTCAGTTTGGTACAGGCTAGAGAGAATTTGTTAAACCTCAGGGAGAGAAATGAAGGGAGTAAAATACAATTTTATTATGTGATGCCCCTTACAACCCCGCCCCCCCAGATACCAAATAAACCAATAAAAACTCACCGAGATCGTATTTTCCCTTCCTTTTTAAATACTAGTTTGCAAAGGTGTGCACAATTTCATCTGTGGGAAATATTGTATTTCTCTTGTACAAATCAGTCTAGAGATTTGGTGAGTCTCAGTCGTTCATAAGAACAAAGTAAAGATTGCACTTTATATGTTGGATACAGAGAAAAATGTAGCAAACTAATGAAGTCACGAACATCACATATGGGCTATTAATATCAACTAGCTAGCTTTTATTTTCGTCATTCTCGTTATTACCATGGGTGCTTCAAATACCAAAATGAATGTAAAGCAATCTAAAATCTATGCAAAATTCCATTGTTATTATTTTGTTAATTAAGAATCCTGCTGTCCCTAAATCAATGGCATACTCGAATTTTTGAAAAATTCCGGGGTGGGGGTAGGGGGGAGATGGGGAAAGAATACTGATCAGAAAGGGACAATTAAAAAGTACTTCCGATTTTGGATTATTTTGCATTATTTCTCGACATTTCTTAGTTTTTGCTGGATATTTTATTTCTAGTTATAGAGTTACCTTTGAAAAATCTCCTAGGGAAAAGTGAAGTACTCGAGTGGGATTTTTATTGTTTTGAAGTTAATAATATGACGAGGAAAATATTCCTGGGTCCTTGCGCGGTTCTACATGAATTGTTTTTATCTACAATCGGCATTATTTTTCCCTCCGCCCTTGATGGATTAACATAGATTTTTTTTTTTTAAAGATCAAAATCTCATTACTAAGTGTTGGGTAGCATGCAGAGTTGATGCCGGTAAGTGGAGGGTGGGAAAAGTTGGAGGCCAGTTTGGATGTGCTAAGTTTTCAAGTCTTCAGCTGACACTAACCACCCGAGTGTGCCCATTAAACTCAACTCCCCTGTGCTTGGGCTCGGGATCGGGTTCACATTCATACTCACAGTCAGGCACAGCCCACGATAATTCGGTGGCAAGATGGTGGCGGGGGAGGGGGGGTGAGGTGTGTGTGTGTGTTGTGGGGGCGGTGGAGGTAGGGGCAGAGAAGTCTGGTGAAGGGAGAAAACGACCTAACGGTATTTACATGTGTATTCAGCCATGAAATTGAATGTTACCAAAGTTGAAAAAAAATCAAATTAAAACTGGTAAATTGTCTTTTGATTTGCAGTAGCGTTCGGCCCACAAGTGTTTGCTTAGAACTGGACTTTTTTTTTTTTAATTAAAAAAAAAAAGCCAGGGGAGGGGGGTGTTGTGTGGATCCAAGGAATAGAACTCGTTCTTTTAATTCCATATTAAAACGTTCTGGCATCCTTCTTCCGCAATTCTCAAGATCAGATGAAGCCCGAAGGCAGTCATCCTTTTTTACGCATCTCTTCCTTAATTCACCAAAATCAAGAGACCCTTTAAAACCCCTGAGGTCCTTGCGTCTTAGTGTTTTTGTCTGGATGGAATGGTCTGAGCTACAAATGACTAGACCTCCCGCCCCCCCCCCTTCCTCCAGCCCTCAAAGTCCTTCTGGTCATTCATTTATCCTAGGAAAAAGGTACGGACAGAAAGTTCCGCGTAGACAGCTGGAACTTGGGGTTCCCAGAGCCCCGGCACATTCCTGCTTGGAACATAAGGAGAAACCAGTCCCAGGCTGTGATTGTTCTTTCACTCAGCCTGCCTCGCTCCCGAACGCTTTAGATCTCTGGGTGCAACAGCTTAAGAGGTGGTGATGGGGTGGGGGTGGGGAAGCACGGGGTGCTTACTCCGGCTTTTCAAACCTGTCTTCTAATCTTCCCCCTCTGCCTTAGTGCTAAATTCTCAGTGTGCGTTTGTGCTCAATATACAGTGATCAGGTGATTCAGAGAGCTGCAAAGAGCTGACTCAAATATAGTCCTGCACCACCAATAAATATTCTCTCTTTCTATGTTACCATAATTTTTATAATTCGGGAAGTGGTAGTTGAGGAGGCGGAGGAGAAACCGCGGGATGGGTTATACTCTGTGGTTGGGGAACTCAAAATTTCAAACCCACCACTAAACTCCCACTACTGATAGCAGAATGCATCAAGTTTTCATTTTGAAGAGCCTTGTCCATACGTCCTTCTCTCTTCTCCCTTACCTTCTTCCAGCCCACCCCACTCCCCCGAATCCAAATACAACCAAAGCAATGTTTTCCCCCATACCGACATTTGCTCCTACTCAATTGGACTACAGGCAGAACCATCCTACCCTTAGGTCCCCCGGAATGGGAAAGGGGAAGGAGGGAGGAGAGCCTGTAGAACAACAACACAAAGAAAAACAAAATTGCATTCCCCCTTGAGGGAAATAAATTGCTCTAGGGTAGACTAGGGTAGAGCTCCCAAGTAAGCGCCTTAAACGCCGGTCATTGGGGGATTTTGTCTTTGCATCTCCATTATCTTTTACAATGCTTTGCACATAGTAGGCACTTGATAATAAACATCTGTTGAATGGGTTCCAATTGAAGTGATGGGAAGCAGCCTTAAGGGGGCAATAAAACTCATCTCAGAAATGTCTGTGGCCATAAGACTCTAGTTTCCTCAGAATATGGAAAGTGCCATTTCTATGTCTGCCAGAGGAACTCCTGTGAAATATATGCTTGGCCCAAGCCAGGTATGGAGAATTTGTCTGATCTGCCCAAATTTTAGCTATCCCCCCCCCCTTTCAGCAGGTTTGTTCAATTTTTTCTATTGCTACTCCTCCTCACTCCCCCCCCCCCAATTTGTGGAGAAAGTGAGAAGAGGCTGCTGAGGACAAATTCCCTCAGCATTAATCCATGTTCCTGTCCTATTATTTTTGTCAAAGAAGCAAACTCAACCATCCTAGCCTAGCCTCTTGCTGGGGGTTGAAATCCAGTAGAAAGAAAATTGCATTTTGACTCTCCCTTCCCCATTTTTTGTTTCTTTTCCAGGAATCCATTGGTCAGGAGCAACCTATTCACAAGTTGGAGAACTGTGGCAGCAGAACAAGGTTTCCTGTGATTTTTATATTCCACCTTGGGCAAGATGGGGTGTAAGTTTTTATTCCAGGACAATGTTTTGTATGATGAGAGAAAAGATTGGAACATCGTGTGAGTGGGTGTGTGGAATGAGTGTGCCTGTGTGAGTCTATCTGCTGATGTTTTAGCAATTTAAAAGTGTTGACTGTTAAATGCAAAGAAAGGCAGCAGCAAATTAAAATGAAATATAAAATATACTTCTTCACTTACTATGTTGTCTGCGATTTCTTGAACAGGCTCCCTGGGGACCCACAATTTTCCCAAGCCTGTTAACGGGTGACAATGAATGAGTGCCTGGTTTAATTTAATTTTCCTGTCAGACTAAATAGAGCTACTTTGTAAACCTTAGATCTACTCCTGCAGATAGGATCTCCTTGTTTTGCCATTTGCACCATAAAGACCCCCCAAAAGGGACACTGTATTGTGACCTCTGGTCTTGCATAATTCAAGAACTTAATGACATTTTCCATTTAAAAAAGGGAACTAATTGCTACTGATGCATAGCTTGTGACCTTATTCCAATCCAGTATGAGAATGTAACCATCTGCAGGGGAATAAAGGCTTTAGGGAAAGTAGGTAAAAATAGCCAAGTGGAAAGGAAATGGGTGATACCACTGTGAACATTGCACCATACATCTGGTATTCAAATAGAGCAAACATTATGAAAGGTTTCTTGGGTCTTCTCTTTTCCCCTTACCTACATTCTACAATCCAGAAAGCTATGCCTTCTTTTAAAAAAAAAATTTTTAATTGTCTTCACTTTGTAAAACAAGAAAACACTTTGAAATTATGGCACCTGATGCCCTCTTTCCTTCCACAATTATGAAAAAAAAATTAATGGCATGGCAAACAGAACAATTTATAAGGAGCTTCTATTTTTCCCATTGTTTTGTAAAACTGATCACTTTCTTCTGAGGTGGGGACAGGAAATCACATAGCAGAGAAACACCATTTCAGTGTTTGCTATTTGAATCAGTCCGATTTTCCAGGAAGCTGATGTTGACATTTGTTCCCTACCAGCATTCTCACTCTTCAAATTAGTTGAAAATTGAAGCTTATCGGGTGGTTTTTTTTTTTTAAAGTAAAAATGGTCAGCAGCAAAGACACTGTCCCTCCATCACTCAGAGCTTGGCAGAGCCTCTAGGAAGAAGAGAAAAGGGAATTAGAATAAAAATACTAAATAAAAACAATCGTCTCTTTTTGTGACAAATACAAAGATCAAGTTGCTCAGTGTTCTCATCATATTTCCTAAACTTTCTGAATGAATACACAACCAATTTGCACCCTTTAAAGAGCGTGAATGAAGTTAGGAAGTTAGGAAACACAACAATTTCCTGTGCTGTAGGTTCAAGATATTTCCTCTGCATCTCCTAAATGATAGTTGATGGCAGGGAGCCTCATCTCAGCAGAGAATTTGTTCATTTAAATGACATCCATAACAGACATACTTGTGCTTAATGAATTCACTAAACATTTCTGTGTATTAGGCTGGAAAGCCATCATTAGTCCTGTCTTGGAAAATGTCTAGAAAACAAAATACATTATACTAGAACACAAATCATTCTTAAAGACCTTCTCATTTTATGGACAACTTTGTCAATATTATAAAAAACAGTTCTGCATTACTGAATAATGAGCAATAGAAAATGGAAATCCCATTTGCTGTAATGTGATCATATTTTAGATATTTTTTAAAAAATCATCATGAAATGTCACATGTAATGAAACAGATACTTTTATTGCATTCAAATCTTCTCCTTTTCCTATTTTTACTTGTGAAGATTACCATGACAGAAGAAATAGAGTAATGAAACATCATGTCACTGCCTTTAAACATCCCTTTAAAACATATGTAGATGAGAGTACAAGATTGAAATGCCATATTCTGGCTGAGAAATATTTTTTAGGTCAAGAGGGAAAAGCGCAAAACTACATTGTATGTGTTTATGTATGTATGCATGTCTGTACATATACAGACATGTATATATACACATGCACAATATACATACATATGTAATATATTTGTGTGTGTTTATAACAGACACATATGTACATATAGAAGTTAAGTTAATCCTATTATATATTTTTCCATGAACCATGTCTTCTAAATAATTATATTTAATTTTATGTATCCCTCCTCATATTTATATGTGAAATAGTTTTGATGAAAAGCAAAAAATACTGAAAAAAATAGTACAAATTCATGTCATTGAATGTCTCTGATAGGCATTTTATTTTCTTTCCTATGTTAATAGAACATTTCTTGCTGTTTGCCTCTGTTATTTGGGCCAATTAAATTGGTTCTTTTTTTTTTTTTTGGCAGAATAACAAATCTAGTTCAATAAATAAGACTGTACTTGAGTTTCCTCCAAAATGTTAGTTATTTCTCACATTTCTGGATGAAAAATAAACATATGAGGTCGTGGGTAGTGGTGACTTGGAGGATGGAAAGAGTTATGGTTTCAACATTGCTGTCTAATTATTAAGCTAAAACTGCTACCATGGACAGGACTCTGCCTTTCATCTCTCTCTCTCTCTCTCTCTCTCTCTCTCTCTCTCTCTCTCTCTCTCTCTCTCTCTCTCTCTCTCTCTCTCTTTCCCTCTCTCTCCTCTCCCCTGCCTCAACCCCTTGGGAAAATGCTTATTCTAATTCGTGTGGAAAGTTTCAAGACTATTATTTCCTGCCAGAGACTTCCTCCTTTCAAAGATGCTGCAGCCAAAGTATCTGAATCGATTTCCATTGCAACTTTTGAGATATGGGATGTGGGGACCAATTGAGGCATAAAAACCTCAAATAACAATTAATTCTTTACAGGGAGAAGATGGAAGAAGGTGAAAACAACCTTGTTTCATATTTTTCTTTCATATTCACATTGTTTCATAAATAAAATCTCTCATTTAGCTCAATTTTTCTGTATTTATTTAAATGCAAAATATTTTGAGGAAAGATATAAAGAGGAGATGTACAAGCACCTATCACTGAATGATTAGGGTATTGATTAATATTTTCTTAACTTCTGAGACCCTGGTTCCAGATATGTGAGGTGAGTATCAATTTAGCTTCCAGATAAAGATCTAGCTCATAATTTAATGGGTTTGTGCTCTGATTGTTCTGACAGTGAGATAACTAGAAGTCAAAGGAACTCTGTGATCATACCTAGAGACTGATTGTGTCTACACTCCCAAAAGAAAACAGAGACCTAAGACAATTTAACAGAACAAAGCAGAAAATATCATTTCTCCCCCACACACACAAAAAACCATATAAATGAAATAAGCATATACTTATGCTTCTCAAATTATCTAAGAAAATAAATCAGTTCTTTACTTCTTAAGTTATGGACACAACCTGAGAGTCATGGAGTAGTGGAAATGCTGGGTGCTTTGCTTTCTGTTCATTACTTGGGGGTTATTTGAAGCAATTTTATACCAAATGGGACCCTTAAAATAGCCATAGGACTTGTAAAAATATAACTGTAAGGGGGTGGATTTCCATTTGGATCTCAGGTGTGTCCAAAGGCAACATCTTCCAAAGTATCAGTACCGATGCAGATCTGCCCATATTATACCCAATGAAATAGTGTTTGTGTGTGTGTGTGTGTGTGTGTGAGAGAGAGAGAGAGAGAGAGAGAGAGAGATTCCTCCTTTTCTTTCTGCCCTTTAAAAATCTCTTCTTTCCCTCCCTTAAAAGTTTTAACTCAAGGGCTACACTTCAGATGCCA